>NW_007726449.1:449985-454332 GCF_000696425.1 Galeopterus variegatus | reverse complement strand
TATATGATGAGATGATCTTCCTGACAGATTTGGAAAAAAAAGATTCTTGAAAAATTTATTAGCTCTATTTCCATTTCACTAACGTTTTTGCAGGATACCTCAGAATGCAATACTGGATTAGAAGATGACTGGAAAACTGACTGCAGAACCAAAGACACCAACAATATATGTGTTATAACTCAAGTTATCTTTTGCACTCATGCTGATTTCCACTGGCTACTAAGGCATGCTCTTTATGTGCATTGACTCTTTAAATCCTCACAACTTCCTTAGGAGGCATTACCCTATTTTACACAGCAAGCATTAAATGAACATTTGTGGAATGAATGAATAAATCTATCACTTCTTTTTTTGATCATCATTAATCATCCCCCCAAAACATAGGCAGTTCTCTCTCTTTCTCTCTCTCCCTTTCCCCTTCTCTCCCTCTCTCTCTCCCCCACGCATTTCCTCATCATTCCCACTGCCAATGCCTAGGTCAGCCCCTCAATTTTTTTTCACCTGCATTACTGTAGTAGCCTCTGAATTGGTATGCCATTCTCTACCTTGCAGCTGGCATATTTTCCTAAATACAATAATGCTCCTGTATTAGTCAGGTTCTTTTGTTTACAAGTATGTGAAACCCAACTCAATTTATATTAAGAAAATTAGCAGATTTATTAGCCCATATCACTGGGAAATCCAAGAGATGGGTCTGATCTCAGGCCCAGCTTGCCACAGAGTTTCAAACATATGCACAGCAGGGTATGGTGGTCACTGGCAGGCCAGGACTCAGAATCCGTCAGCTGCATGACCCAGCAAAAAGAGAACATTTTCCCACATGGTTTTGGCAGAAAGGTCTCAGTGAGGGTCATAGGTCTATCTCTGAATCAATCGCTGATGCTCTAGTCATGGCTGATGCTCTAGTCTCTTTGGGTTATACATCCACCCCCTATGGCTTGGAGGACAGAATCAGCCCCATCCAAACCTTCTGAGTTGGTTTTGTTATCAGCCAAAGGGGGAAGGGAGTCTTGGCAGGCAAAGATAACAGATGTGCTTGACATTCCATGTTTGAAGTCTTGCAACAGCTCCCAAATGTCTTTGGATAATTGCCAAACTCCTTAGCATGCTATTCTCATATAAGCCTTGCTTACCTGTACAGTTTTGTCTTTGCCTTTCTTTTCTTTGTCAGCTCAAGTTCATCAGAATCTGGACGTGGGGAATGGGGAGACTTTCTCTATCTATCTATCTATCTATCTATCTATCTATCTATCTATCTATCTATCATCTATCTATCATCTATTCCATCTATCTCATCTTTTCTTAAGCTCCCCAGGAGATTCTGAGGTGCAGCTAGGTTTGAGAACCACAGGATTACATCATTAAAGTTCCATGCAGCTCTAAAATTCTGTGATTCTAACCCAAGGTTTGGCAGGATCACCTCCTCTTCTTGACCTCTCTCCTCTCCTCCTCTTCCCTGTATCCCCCCTCCCTCTTTCTATTTCTGGTTATCCCACTTAGAGATATCAAAGCCATAGTTCTACTAAAAAATAAATACAATGTACTTTCTCTTCATTTTTATTTTAATTGTCCTTAGGTGCTTTGAAACTATCTCAGTGACACTGAGATTATCTGTGTTATTCAAGATTGAGTTACTTTGTTGCCTCCTTATACATACTCAGCCGAGTCTCTCCTTGCATGGGGCCCAGCCCGTAGCTGTGCCTGTGGGCCCTTTATAATGATGGCTCAGCAGCACGGCCAGTCAGGCCTACACTGAACAGAGCCATTTGAGGCACTTCCTGTAATGTTTCATGCTGTTGTGTTGTTGACATTTGGTGCATGTGTTTGTCATTGACACACAGGCTCCCATTCCAGCTGGGAAGACTTGCCTTTCATCTAGAAGCTGTTTAAAGGAAATGTTCCTACTTATCTCAAAGCCAGAGAGAGTGGATGGGAGGCAGGAGTTTGTTTGCCCACATCTTCAAACGCACTGTGCTTTGGGGATGCCAACAGGACTGTTTTAATTTGCTTCCCACAAAGGCAGACTTCTGTTGCTTTTCCCGAGATCCTGATGGAAGAGTGTTTGTCTTTAATGTCATGAGAAGAGATAGTGCAGCTGTGTTTATGGTGGGAGTTACCTGTAATTTATGTTGTAACTTCAACATTTAGGAAGATCAGCTGTTTCCTTCCATTTATTCTTTTTCTTTTTTTTTAAGTTCAATGCCTACAAATTTTTTAAGCATCGGGAAGGCAGTTGGAAAATCAGATACAGAATTGGAAATGACAGCATTTTAGAATGTGAAAATATACTTAATTTTAGTCTAGAAATCATAAGCAAATGGGAAAAAACTAACCAGGCTGGTTGTCCAAATGAGCGCCAGACAATTCTTAGGAGGTTTGCGAAATTCAAGCTGATTGTGTCATCTGCCTTTTTTCCTCACTCATTATGCAGCTTCCTTACTATTTTAGTATAGTTTAGATTACTCTAAATTTCGTTATCCTGAAAAATTAACTTCCAGGAACACTGGGGAAGATGAGCTGGGTTAATGCCACTCAAGTTTTGAAATTGGAAATAGGGGTTCAGGGCATAGTAGTTGTGGACACATGGAATCTAATGGACCCTTAAGTGTTTATTTTATAAGCACTAACAAATGAATTTCCTTCCCTCATCTAAGAACTGGAGAGGAAAAATCTATTTGTTCCTCTTCTGCTAAAGGAAATCTAGCCCTTTGTTCATATTTATTTTTAGGATGTTTTTTCTAAAAACTAACCTTGCATTGAAAAGTTTACTAGAATCTCCAAAGGAAATTAAAGTATTGCATGATTTATTAATCAATCCAGCAAACATTTATTGAGTACCTGGTATATGCATGCATTGTGGAAGGGACAGAAAGATGATAATGAGGCTATATCTATACAAATTATGATATGTAGGCCAATAGACAGAAATGCTACTGGTCACAGTCAAAAAAGACGTAAAATACCTCAGTGTCTGTCTGTTATATTTTCTTGTTCTATGGATCTTGGGGCCCTTTGACAAAAGTCAAAGATATTAAGCTAGTCTGACTCATTTTTATGAGCCTATATTGTCTCATAGTGATGTTATTTTCCTTTTCACATTTTTCCAAATTCTTAGTAGTAGTCAATCCTAGAATTTTCCTGGGCATTGATGGTCAATTTCACTGGTTTGTCCTTTTCAAAATTCTGTCTGAACATTGTTTGATCATTTACGTTTCTCTATAGGCAGCACCATCTACAGGAGATGGAACTTTGGTATTCTACATTGTAGTCAAGCCATCAGCAGTGCGGGGGCTTGCAGCCCTACATTAGCCTGGTTCATGTCAGTATGATCATTGGGTTTCTGACTTTGCACAAATGGCACTCTATCCACACTCTCCCCACAAGAACATTCCAGAACTGGTAGACGAGTTTCCCTTGAATGCTTAGAAAACACCTGGCAAAATACCTCCCTAGGTTGTTCAGTCTCAATTTGTTCCAAAGTTATTATAAAGACCATTTGCTGATGATAAAGGAGCATTTTTTCCTTTACCATTTTCCTAGGATAGTAATTCCCAAATATGTTTCTGCTTCTGCAGAAAACATGGGTTTCTCCAAGTTGAGGGGGGAGGTTCTGTGCATGAATCATGTCTAGATTTCAGGAAGGGTTTGCTTTGACTCTATCCCTACTCCATATTAAAGTGTAACTTTTTCTATACTTTACCTTCCTTCCCTATGAGGTCATGCCCCTCCCTCCGTCTGTGCTGTGGGCATTTTTTGGTTTAGAATAATCTTCAGTATTCAGTAGGTGGGGGATATGTGTACGTGTGTTTGGTGAACAAGTTTAAGGCAAATCTGTGTTTCTTTTCTGCTCTTCCAGGTAGAATCATGGAGACAGAAGCCTTTCCAATCTCTTATGATTAGAAAGTGAGTGCACAGAACTATGCTGTTCATGTGGAATTTCCCTGAAGGGTTTATCAGTGATCCCAATAGAGATTCTGGGTATTACTGCTAATACTTCATATCTCTCTAATGCCTTTAAATGTGATACCTGAAAATCATCAGTTAGACTGAAGTGAACCACATGTTTATTGGCTCAATAAAACATCGAAAGCCAGCCACAAAGGTCAGAACAAAGATTGTGAGATATAGTCAGTTTTTGACTATATAAAATACGTCAAAATCATAGCCAATGATTCAAAAATAAATTGGGGGAGTAAAGTGACATGTTGAAGGTTAACATGTGGAATAGCTGCCCAAGTTGTGCCCAGGAATTTGTGGATCAACCTGGGCACAACTAGTCAACGTGGTGGCAACTTCACAATGGAATGCAGAATTTCCCTCCAATCAGCCCAGGGAATTCGGGCTGGG
>NW_007726449.1:447812-449009 GCF_000696425.1 Galeopterus variegatus | reverse complement strand
GTGTCTAGTGAGGGTCTGTTTCCTGGTCCATAGACTACCATCTTCTCAACATGTCCTCACATGGTGGAAGGGGCAAGGGAGCTCTCTTGGGCCTCTTTGATAAGGGCACTAATCCCAATCATGACAGCTCCATTCTCACAACCTAATTACCTCCGAAAAGCCCCACCTCCTAATACCATCCCACTGGGGATTAGGTTTCAATCTCCAATATATGGATTTTGGGGGGACACAAACATTCAGTGTATAGGAAGGGCATTCCCATTTACCTTAATGATTTGTTTCAGGTCTTTCATGTAGTTCCAACTCTTGTCCCTATGCTGAGATTCTCTCTGTTGACAACTTTGGAGGTTTCATTTTTAATTTATTAAGAGTGTGAAAGTTTTTTTTTTGTTTTTTAAAAATAAACACCCTTTCTCCAGGAATGGGAAGAATAGCAATTTATGAGCAGCACCGTTCAGGTAATGCTCCAATCGACTTCCCCACCAGTAATCAAACGTTATCCCTAGACTTAGCTCAAGCACTGCAACTCTTTCAGATCACAAGGTGAGTTTCTGGCCAATACTGGCCTCTTGGGGAGTAGGAAGGGTACGAAAATGAAACGTATCCCACATTCCACTGGTTCATGTCTCCCTTAATGCAAAACTCAATGCAGGACCCCACTTTCTCACTAAGTCCTCTTTTCTCTCACTTGTGGTTTTCTAGGTAAGTCCTGTCACCTCATTCCCCACGTCCCCCTCATACATGGTCACCTCCCCACGGGTCTGGCTTCTCCTTTCCTTCCTAAACCTCTCCTCTAACAACACTCTACCATTGCTTCTGCCTTTACTTAATGTGGTCAGAATAGCCCCCTCTGCTCCCAACCCAACCTATCCACTTGGAAATTCCAACTCATTCTTAGAACTTACATTCCAGGCTTAGATGTAAGCATGAAGAGAGGTTATTTGATCGCTGGGGGAGCACACAGATTCCTTAGATATGGTACTGGTAAGTTTTTGTCCCATATAGACAGAAATGTGACTTCTGGCTCACACTTTGTGCAGCTGATTTGTTACTTCTGACATTTCTATCATATTACAGTAATAATTTATTTTTTCCTCTGAGAAGTTGGAGGACATGTCTCCTGATGCCACTGGGACTTATACTCCCGTCCCCTTCAGTACACCTGTCTTTTGCTTCCTGGGCAGATTCCTGGTGTCT
>NW_007726449.1:445245-447599 GCF_000696425.1 Galeopterus variegatus | reverse complement strand
TATCACAGTAATAATTTATTTTTTCCTCTGAGAAGTTGGAGGACATGTCTCCTGATGCCACTGGGATTTATACTCCCGTCCCCTTCAGTACACCTGTCTTTTGCTTCCTGGGCAGATTCCTGGTGTCTTCTGGGCTTATAAAACATTGTGCATGTCTCTCTTAAATGTCACCTTGTTATCTCCACAGCTCCCCCTTTACATGTCTTTTTTGCCTATTACACTGCAAGCTCTGTCAGAGCTTCCTCAGCATCTTACTCATTTTTGTGTTTTCTTCACTGAGAATGATGCCTGATTTCGAAAATGTGCCTGATAAAAGTTTAGCGTCATTAGTTCTCTCCCTATGGAAATTATCATATTTGTAGCATGCAACAATTGAGAAATGTGAATTTTACTTTATATCCAATAGTTTTGTTAATCACCCAATATATATTTATTATAGAAAAAGTAGAAAATGCTGTTAAAAGAAGGAAAGGAGAGTCTTCTGTAATTATGCTTCCCAGAGATCACTACTGTCAACATTTGGGCACATGCTCTTCCAGAATTTGAAGAGGATGATGATCAGAGCATTTGTTGGGTATTTACTATGTGCCAAGCATTGTGCTAAACATTTTATATAGATTTTCTCACTTCATCCACATCTAAACACCATGCGATCAGTCAGCTGTGGTTTTATTCATTTCACAATGGAAGACACGGAGGCTGAGGGAAGTTGAATAATTTGCCCCAAATCACAGGACTGGCAAGTAGCATAGTCTGGATTTGAGCCCACCCTGTGGACCCTGAGTCCAGAGCACATGAGTCAGAACTGATCACGGGCACATCTCCAGAGCCAAACTACCTGGTTTAAATCCCAGTTCCTTTACTTACAAGCTGTGCAATTTTTTTTTTCCTTTTTGTCTTTTTTCGTGTCCGGCAACGGACTGCAACCCTCAGTGTCGCGCCCGTACTGGACCGGACCGGCAACGGGATCGCAACCCTCGGTGTCGTGCCCACACCTCGCTCAGCCAGTGAGCGGGAACCGGTCTGTATGTGGGATCTGAACCCTCGGCGGGAGCGCCGCCGCGCTCCCAAGCGGCGCACTGTAGCAGTGCGCCACCGGGCCAGCCCCCAAGCTGTGCGATTTTAAGGAAGATTATTAATCTGTCTGTGCCCCAATTCCCATTCTGTTATCTATAAAATGAGGTTAATAATGATATGAGTCTCTAACTCTATACACAGTTGTAATGAGAATAAAATGAAATAATTTATAGGACATACTTAACAGTGCCTATCTATAGTAAACCCTCAATAATTGTTGGCTCACATTACTGTATACATTTTACATTAAAATTATCACACCGCAATCCTCTGTAACAAATCTTCTTCACTCACTATAGTGTGAACATCATTTTTGTTAGTAAATATACTTGTACCATATCATTTATAGGGCCAGGCAGTATTCCATTATTTGAGTGCACCATAATTTATACAACCGAGTTTCTGTTTCTCTAGAATATGAGCTCCATGTGATGGGGACTATTCCAGCTACTGAGGTTTTCCTGTGCCTAGAACAAGGTTAGCACAAGGTAGATGCTCAATAAATATTTGTTGTATGAATGAGTATTATTGAAGTTATTTCCAATTTTTCACTATTATATTTTTAGAAAAATTCCTTTTACTTCCAGGAGATTTTATGTTTTAACGTTTCCCTGTGTAGTAATATATAACTTTCTAGTTATTGCTCAAGAACCAAAATAAAATTCCTACACTGATGTAAAAACATGTTGCATCTAAGGACATCCATTTGGTCCAAGAGAAAAAAAAAAGAAAAATGACAGCTAGAGCAAAGATGCATGGTTATGTTTAAAATAATAACTTTAAAAAGTCTCTTTTATGAAATTGTTTTCCAAGAGTCTTTTACCATGTGGGTAAATTTTAACAAAAATTGCTTAAATTAACTCCAAGTACAATAACATGCATAATGTTTTGATTACACATATGAAATTCATTTAGTCAAAAGAGACTTTGAATAGGAAAAATGCAACTTTGTAAGAAAAAAACCCCAACCTATTACTATAATGATAGAGTAGTTCTCCAAGATCTAATCACATGCACATTTAGAAGAAAGCATTTTATATTTTCTGTAACTGCAACATCTGGTGACTTTCTGACTGTTCCAAAACAGCTTCACTCTGCTTTCAAAATTCTGTTCTGTGTTATACAAATCTGTAAAGTTGCCTGCAGAGACTTAGGGAACTTGGAAAATTTTCAACTTCAAAAACGTGCTACTATTACTGATTTCTTGAGCTAGGATGGAAAATAGTAATGAATGGAAAGCCGAGATGAATGAGGCTAGGAGAGCCACTTCACGGATT
>NW_007726449.1:443599-444787 GCF_000696425.1 Galeopterus variegatus | reverse complement strand
GGAGAGTATTAAAGTAACTTCCGACCTGAAGATCCATTTGGTTTTCACTTCGAATTAGTTCAGTGTGGAAGCAAGAGTCCCCGGCTACCTGCAGAGTGGCCTGGATAATAGTTTTTCCCAGTAGCTTCTGTTGGTGCCAAGGCTCTGAAAACTTGATAAGAGACCTTGAAGACCTGTGAACAATGGTTATGCAGTTAACTAGGCATTGTAAAAGAAAATAACCCATGGGTATTTGGCCTGAAGTCCACTTAGAACCCACGTGCAAAGCAGAGTGTGACATAAAGATAATTTTATGAAGCGTTCCTCTTTTAAGACATTTTTTCTCTTTTTAATTGTTTTTTCTTCTCAGTTTTTTCTTCTGTTCTTTCCTCCTGATTCTTTCTTTTCTCCCTTCCCCCACCTTTAGATGCATTTCTCCTTTTTTCTTACATTCTCTGACTCCCTCCTCCCCGCTGCTACCTCCTCTCTTTTACAAACTCTGCTATTATATCCGTCTTTCTTCTCCCTCCTCGCCCCCAACAATTTTTTAAACTGCCCATGGAACTGAAGTATTTATTTTGATGGCAGTTGTGAAATAGAGCTTTATTGTTTGTAATTTTAAAAATACTTTGAGGACAGTGTTTATTTTGCCAAGGAAGAAATTGTGTTTCACTTTTTCTGATCTTAGTTCCATGATCTAATAATGGTAATAGAGTCTGACACAGAGAAAGCACTACATTAAATTTGAGCAGTTAGAATTCTTTTGATTAAAATTTTCCTTTTGGGTCAGTCAACTTTGAAAGAAAAACGATTTCTTGTATTTCACTAAAACTACCCCAAGGGACAGTGACCTTTGCCCTTCTAGGCACGTTAAGGACGGACCTCTCGCTCTTTGCCCAGCTTTCTGTTTCAGTGGATCATTGTCCACTTGTCTAACCAACTTCTCTTTCCATGTAATTTAAGCTCATATTCTTTTGTTCAAGCCTTGGCTGAAAGCACGAATGGACGATGACCTCCTTGTGGTTACACTTCGAGTTCTAGAAAACAGCTCCTAGGCCACCCTCTTTTGTATCATTATAGTCTCATAGCCAGAGTGTGTGCTCTGGAGCCCGACACAGAGCATTCACACCGTCTCAGCATCTTTTAAGAAACACTCAGGATCATTGTAATAGTTAAAGGAGACCAAGCAGACAGAGCACTTAGCATAAT
>NW_007726449.1:441682-443012 GCF_000696425.1 Galeopterus variegatus | reverse complement strand
CTAGTGATTAAATAAGAAAGGAAAAGATTCTTTTTCCTACCTCTACATGGCCCGCGAATAATGAGTGTGGTCGGGGAACATTAAAATCAGAGAGATCTAAGAGCATTGATATTTAGAGAGGGAGCAACAGAGACAGAGAATCTGTCACCTCTTTGGTAGCTGGGTGACTAAACTTGGGAGCTTCCCAATGTAGTGTTAGGAGAAACAGTGGGCCTGTCATTTGCTGAACTAACTTTTTCCTAAACTCTGTGTAAGAGAGCCTGCCCCAGCCCAGCCCCCCACAGGCATTGCACAAGTATCTGGCTGGTGGTGAAGCCAAGCAACTGTGATAAACTGTCTCTCTCAAGTGTAAGGGTGTATTGGTCAGGGGTCTCCAGAGAGACAGAACCAATAGTATATGTGTATAAATATATGAGAGGGGGGGTTATTAGAGGAATTGGCTCATGCCATTGTGAAGGCTGATGTGTCCCAGGATAGGCCATCTGCAAACTGGATGCCAGTAGCGTGGCTCAGTCCAAGTCCAGAAGCGTCAGAACCAGGGAAGCCAATGGTGTGTCTCAGTCCAAGGCCAAAGGCCTGAGATCTGGGGGTGCCATTGGTATCAGTCCTAGAACCCAAAAGGCTGAAGAGTCTCGAGCTCTGAGGCCCACAGACAGGAGAGCAGAGTGTATCCCAGATCCAGCAGATAGAGAAATTTGCCTTTTCCCCCAGCAGATTGGCTGATGGTTCCTGCCCATACTTAGGGCAGGTCTTTCCCACCCAGTCCACTCAGGCCCACATGCTAATCTCTTTTGGAAACACCCTCACAGACACACCCCAAAATAATGCTTTACTAGGTTTCTATGTATTCCTTAATCTAGTCAAGTCGACACCTAAAATTAACCATCAGAAAAAGTTACACAACACTATGTCGTGTGTGTTTGTGTGTATCGTAAGCCATTTGGAATTAAATCCTTCTTTTAGTAAAAATTAAAATGCCCCTACAACTTTATAAAGCTCTGTTACAGTTCCTTAGTACTTTTTCCAAATTAACCTAAAAGTGCTGAGGCCAAAACTGGTCCAGTCAGGAAATGCTTTTTTATGGAAATTTTTATCCTCTACATGCTGAGATTTCAATGGCTGTTAATTGCACGTCAGTGTTCACCGCTGCACTGTGAGCTGGGTTGTCAGCTGTGAGCTGGGCTGCCAACAGCAGCATCAGGATTGAAGTAGCCAAGCTTGCAAATGATTTACTTTCTAACCAAAGAGATAATGAATCCAAAATTTTTACTACAGTGCCGCCACTTTAACTTGCTGTCCTTATGTTTTCTTGGGTGAAGAAAAAGAGGCT
>NW_007726449.1:440463-441337 GCF_000696425.1 Galeopterus variegatus | reverse complement strand
CTACAGTGCCGCCACTTTAACTTGCTGTCCTTATGTTTTCTTGGGTGAAGAAAAAGAGGCTGGCATTATGGCTGACAGGTGGGAATTTTACCTGACCTAGGACGTGAACATCAGTGATCATGGCTGTTGGGAACTGCTTATATAAAGCTAAGCCTGGAGGAAAATGGGATGCACTGGGCCAGTGATGATTCGAAGGTAGAACCAGGAATATCTCTTCCCTGAGGCGGAGGAGGATTAGTAAAGTAGAAAGACCCTGGACTTCCCAGATCTCCTGACATTAAAGGACTAGTTTTTAAAGCATATTTTCTTTTAGATCCAATCAAGATGGCAGAATAGACGGTGTGCAGCGTCACTCTCTCCCACAAATCAACCAAATTTACAGCAATAAAAATGTAACTTCAGCCAAGCTGGGGCCTCTGGAGCTCAGCGGAAGAGGAAGAGAGACCTACGAAGTTCATGAAGGCAGGAGAAGCCATGATGAGAGAAAGAAAAAGCTGATCTTAGTATTTCGGGCCGCAGCTGCTTTAAGACTCGAGCTGCTGAGCACATGGAGCAGGAGCCGGCAGAAACCGCAGCTGTGCCCTTCAGATGGAGTCACTTGGAGGCGGCAGGGGAGAAGAGGGCTTTCGCGGCCCCCAGGACAGCACGACCACTAATAGGGTTCCTGTGGACTCACGCAGGAGCGAGGAGCCAGAACAACTGATAAAAGGGAGCCACTCAGAGGCTGGTGAGTCATCGCAAGGGACCGGTGCAGGGCCTGTCCCATGGGAAGTGTTTGGAGCACAGGCAGTGGGGGAGACGTGCCCTCCAGGGGAACACTGGGACACAGCAAGGATAGCCGATCTGCCCCCCAATCAGCACAGGACCACTCAGA
>NW_007726449.1:432140-440111 GCF_000696425.1 Galeopterus variegatus | reverse complement strand
AGCAAAGTAGCAATTTAAACAACTACACAGCTCAAGTACTGGTTCCCACAGGAAGTTCCCCTCCCAGCACCTCAGAGCCTACCCAGGGACCCAGGGCATGGAGAAGGGGACTGGACCTCTCTCCCACAACCAGGCACACCAAGCCAGCACCTTGGGTCCCACCCAGTGACCTGAGGCATGGAGCCAGGAACCAGACCCTCCTCCCACAAAAAGGCACACCACACCAGTACCTTGGGGCCCACCCAGGGACCCGAGGCAAGGAGAAGGGGACTGGACCTCTCTCCCACAACCAGTGACACTGTGCCAGCACCTTGGGGCCCTCCTAGCCCAGAGGCATGCAGAAGGGGACTGGGCCCTCCTCCCACACCAGGCACACTGCGCCAGTACCCAGGGACCAGAGGCATGGAGAAAGAGACCAAACATACCCCACAACCAGGCATACTGCCAGTACCAAGGAGCATGCCAAAAACAGCACCTCCACATGTGGTGGCCCACCACAGCCACCACAATAACCATGGCTGCTGCAAAAGCGGCTAGGTGCCACAGCCACCATGCTGATGGTCCACCAACCATTGGAGTGCATTCACATAAGAAGAGTCACCAGCAGAGACAATGAAAAGAAGAGGATGTCTCTTTCCACAAAACCCATTTCGGAGTGACAGAAGAAGCATCTGCTCTATGATAATATTGGGGGACCTGATCACATCTCTCAGCATTGGACAGATCATCTAGGCAACAAGTTAACAGAGTAACCATGATTCTTTCAGAAGGAGAGAAGAAATCTAGGGCAATTAGAGGGGGGAGGTGGAAGGGAGACGGGGATGGGGAGAGGCTAGACAAGGGGCATAAGGAATAATTACGATTTGTAACAATATATATGCTAGTGATATTGATTTAATCAACATATCTCAATGTTCAACCCAAAAAATATGTGTAATCGATTTTGATTCAATAAATAAAATAAATTTTTTAAAAAAGCATATTTTTTAAGACTCTGTTTGGGTTGGAACATAGACAATCAAGAAGGTCTTTGTGTCCTTCCCTTCTCTTTAGTGAATGACTTCAGTAGGATCCTTGTCCAATTGAGGACGGTTGTAGAGGTAGAGAGAGGTCTGCAGTATGTGTACCCCCCTCGGCACCCTCTACCAGTCTAGAGAGGAATGAGGTGGGGACTAAAAGCTATTAAGAATCCCTGGTAAGTTAGAGTCTCTGCCAGAAAGCTTCAATGCTCCTTGCATCCTTACAAAAATCTTTGAGGTGGGTATTCTCCAGGAAACTGAGGCTCAGAGAAATTTATTTTTCAGTAAATGTTGATTAATTACATAGTATATGCTCAGCATTCTAAGTGTGGGTACAGAGGCAGTCTCTGCCCTTGTGGGGCTTACATGCAAGAGAATGTAGATTCAAAAAGTTTGTGAAAAAATAAAATTAAAAGATAATACAAATCTTTTCATGAACTTTTTGAAGACTCTTTGTATAACTTGCTCAAGGTCACAGAAAAGGTCCAGGCTTGAGAATCAAAGTCTGTTTTGAAATCTATGTACTTCTATTACATCCCCAGGGAACACCAACAATGATGGTACAGAAACTAGTACGGAAACCAGGCAAAGGCTGGGCAAACTTAGGGCTTATAGGGAGCTCTGAGTTTTGTCTCTGCACAGCAGAAGCTCCCAGATGCTCTCAGACTGCTATTTCCATGGATTACTCCTGGCCATGAAACTGTTGTAAGCTCCAGGGGAATTTGGCTTTGTTTCTGGATTGAATGCTGAATGGAACTTCATGGCCATCAACCCAGATCAACCCACCCTGACCTTGTCCTTGTGTTGATTTTATTCTTTAACTTCTTGTGGCCCAGACCAGAGACCTTGGAAATTTCATACTCCTTAGGTGACCTCTCTAGCTGACTCCAGAACCACCTCTGATTGTCACATAGCAGAGAGCACATAGCGTAGACTAGAACAAAAAGAACAATGCTTAAAAGAAATGTGTAATTAATTGTGGAAGCAAAACTCTGATTCAAGAGAGAGGAGTGTGTGTGTGTGTGTGTATGCACACACAAGTTTGTGTTTGGTTGGGAGGGTAAAGAATGCAAAATAACCTTCTTGGGGCAAGTGGTCACTTTGCCTTGGACCTGGCTTTCATATTTGTATAACTTTTAGCATGCAATAACATAGCTCAGAGCAACAGGGAGTATTTGCAAGTCCTTGGTGTGACTTGTGGAGGCACTATGGTATAGGTGAACAGATATGGTGTAGTACTACAGTAGGTCACGTGGATCTGTGTTTACATCCTGTTCACTTTCTCCAACAACTGTGAGATCTTGGTAGGATACCTGCTTCACTGAGTCTATTTTCTTACTTGAACAAAATGGGAATAATTCTTACGTTATGGACTGTGAATATTAAGTGAGATGCCACAGGGGAAATTGCCTTGTACAGTATCTGGTAGTACCTAATAGGCTCCCAGTAAATGTTAATTCTTTAAATTTTTTTTTTTTTTTGTCTTTTTTCCGTGTCCGGCAACGGATCGCAACCCTCAGTGTCACCCCCGTACCGGACCGGGACCGGCAACGGGATCGCAACCCTTGGTGTTGCCCCCACGCCTCACTCAGCCAGTGAGCGGGAACCGGTCTGTATGTGGGATCCGAACCCTCGGCGGGAGCGCTGCCGTGCTTCCCAAGCGGTGCACTAGCGCAGTGCGCCACCGGGCCGGCCCCTAAAATTTTTTTTTTTATTTTTTATTATTAGCATATTCATCGTTACAAATTGTCATTTTTCTTCATGCCCTTTACCCAACCTATCACTCTCCAAACCCCTTCCCTCCCCCCAGTCTCTAGTATTCTTAGGTTTGTTCTCTTCTTTTGAAAGTTCAGCGTAGGAAATCTTTCTTTCCTACTTTCTTAGCTCCCAGTTATGAGTGAGAACATGTAGTATTTCTCTTTCCTTGTCTGGCTTATTTCACTTAACATAATTTTCTCTGTACTCATCCACATAGCTGCAAATGGCAGAATTTTCTTTTATTTTTTATGGCTGAGTAGTATTCCATTGTGTATATATACCACATTTTCCTTATCCATTCATCTGTCAATGGACACTGAGGTTGGTTCTGTATTTTGGCTGCTGTAAATAGAGCTGCGATGAACATGGGAGTGCAGGTATCCCTTCGACATGGAATTCTTTTCCTCTTAGACATTTTCCTCTGTGTTTTGTCTGCTGAAATTTTTCTTTCTTAGGAATGCTTATGTGTACAGTGCCTTGATGAGGGACAAACTAAGAAAACTGATCTTTTGAGGGATCTGTATATGGTGTATGGTAAGTTGTTTCCAGTGTTGACGAGACAGCAAGTAGAAAGGAAAGTTAGACACTGAGAGAGAACAGATTAAAACCACGCGAATCTAGTCTGTAAGGAAGCCAAGAGAAGGAAGAACAGCCAACCTTTCTCCTGGGTGCTCACAGGGAAGATTATGTGAGATGACGACACTTATTTCTCAGCGTCTGAAATGGTGTAAGAGCTTCTGAGTGTGGGGTGTTCTGCTCTGGCCACAGACCTTAACGAGGTGATGCACTAGGCTGTGAAAAGAGTCTCAGCCCATCCGCTGGAACTTTCTTTTCCCCATAGTTTCAGGAGAGGAAGGAGGGTTGGGCAAGAGAATGGGAGGGAGAGGAAGTAATGCGAGAGACAGCCTTGCAGAGGACTCTCTCATCCTCCACGTTTCACTGACTCTGCCAAGAACGCAAGGCCCACGTTGCTTTGTACCCAGGTCATTTCTTAAGGTTGCATTGCAGCAGGCAACTTTGAGGGATGCAGTAACGTCTCCCTCCAGGACAGAGAGCCAGCTTGCTTATTGTTTGTGATAAAACGGCGAGTCCCCGAGTTCAGTGTTCCCTTCCTGTCGTGCAGTGCACTGAGTGTGGCATCCCTCAGGGACCTCCTCGCCACCCCTGTGGGACTTGGAGGGCAGTGGAACTGGTGCGAACATCTTGATGCTCATATTGCTTGCTGTGCCATGAGGAATAAAGTCCTTTGCCTCGAAACCAGAGGACCTATGTCTTCTGCCGGCATCCATGAAACGGTAACGGTCTAACTTATTAACTTGTAGATAGGTTAAAATCAAATCCCAGACTTAACAGGACAGGAATACAAAAGTTTATAGAAATGTTTTGAAAGAGCTGGAGTCTTCACTAAAGCACTTTCTTTTTCTCTAGCCTTCGTGAAGTTGCTCACCCATCTTTAAAAATCATTAATAAACTCTGAAGTTTTTGGCAAAGCTGCAGAATTCTTGGACGCCTTAGCTTTGACCTCTAAGGTCACTGAACTTCATGACTTCTTCCCGGGCCACAGCAGAGGCACCGTGAGAGCGAGTGTTTGATACCAGGTGACTGGGGCCTCGGGGAGGTCATCCGGCCACGCTTGCCTTTGGGCTACACTTCAATCAATCCAGTTTTCAAACATCTCCAAGGAGTGGGTGTAGCCACATTCCCTCAGGAGCCCACTGTGACCGTTAGCCTTTCCCTTCTAGAACATTTCTCTGCTTTATAGTTTAAGTTGAATAGAAATGAGAATGAAATGGCTCATATACAATTTTTCCTGTTGTGGTCTTCGTGTATTGAGAAAACTGGTCATACTCTGAGCGAAATAATCACCTTAAAGTTCACCATCGTTGTCTTTTCTCAAGGCTAAATGATGTTTCATTTCCTTTCAGAAATCTTTTACTGTGAATCTTATTCTTAAAACCATTCTCTGCTGGTTATCTCGAAGAAAATAGGAAAAAAGCTCTATTTATACAGCTTCAAGATGTTCTTTCTACCCTGCTAACCTTTCATACTTTCTTTGTTTTTGCTAAACACTTCCATGAAAACCAGCTTCCAGGCATTGTATTGAGTGAATTTCTCAATTAGGTAGAATGGAATAGTTAAGTCTGAGACTACTTCCAAACACAAGATTTATGAGTTTGTGTTAGGAATCAAATATCCCCATTTTGTGTACACCTGGGTAGAGTATCATGACCCTCCTTCCACTCCACCCAAAATTGCTCTAAATAGCATGAACAGTTTGTCATAATTTGTCCAATAGAGCATGTACTTCCAAGGAAGCCCCTCCACACAGGACAACATCATTTCCATAAGCTTTCTTTATAGGTATGCCTTGTCTTGCCCTTCAATTATTAGCAGACTCATTACTATTGATATTAATTGTCTTGCAGTTAAGAAAATCCATTCTTGATTTTAAAGGTCAAAGAGTAGTATTTTTCGAGCTGGGCAGCCAAAAGCAAGTGATGTTTTCCTTCTCGACTTCCTAAGCCATTCACTTAGCAGTCAACAATATATCTGGCACTTTGCTGAGATTTAGTTATCTGGTTGAGTATAGTAACTGAACATGTGGCTGCTTGCCATAAATTTTTAATATTTTTTCCCTTAAATTCATGAGTGACACTTCTGGTATAGGATTTCCTGGGTTGAGAGTAGAGTTAATAGGAATAAGAAAAATTGTGCAGAGGTGGCCTAGGAGAAGGCTCAGACAGAAGGTCATTAACACTCTACTTAATTAAGTACTTACCAGTAAAGTTCTCTTTTTTCCCACATGAATTTTATTTCTGCTCTTAAAAGCATCTACTTTGGCGGTTACTACGACCAACAATTATAAGTGTTGTAACTGTCAATCCACTGACCATCAAAACATTATATTCTGCCTTTGCATCATGCTTAGGCAAACTTTAATAGTTTAAATGGATTCATTCTTTAATGGTCAAAAGGGCCAACAGAACCAAATAGGGCCTCCTGTGGCCATGCCATAGTTTGAAAAACTCAATATCATTGAGGTTTATATTGGAATATATATTAAAAAAACCCCACCAGTTAGAATATTGAGGAATAATAAATACTTGGTCCTTTTTGTTTTATTGTGTGGACATATTTGTGCTTTGAAGACCTGTCTTTAATATATATTTTATTTGTGTTCAGCTTTATGCAATATGGTTAACAAATCATAACAGTTGATTCTTTGGGCTTCAAAGGAAAACCTCAACGAAAGCAAATTCATTCCCTCTAGGAAAATCCTCTCTCTCTCAGGGTAAAGCTTGCATTTGGGGGGTATCTTTAGTGTTTTTATGTGGCCTCTGAAACAGCTCCCAGAGCTTCTTCTCATTGGCATAGTCCTTTTAGAGATCCTGGAGCATTTAAGGGCCGATGGAGACTGTTTGGCTATCCTAATCTTAGGAGCTTTTAATATCCTATGATATCCAATAACTCATGGAAATAAAAATATGTCCCATTGGCATAGTCCTTTTAGAGATCCTGGAGCATTTAAGGGCCGATGGAGACTGTTTGGCTATCGTAATCTTAGGAGCTTTTAATATCCTATGATATCCAATAACTCATGGAAATAAAAATATGTCCAGGTCCAAGCCTGTCTCAGAGAGAAAAGCTTTCACCAAATTTGAAAGATTTGTATCCTTTTGATTTTACTGATAATTTTATTTAATTTTAAAGACTTCTGCATAGTTACTACTATCATGATTCAACACCCTTTCTTTAATTTTATTGAAGGCAATATATTTTTAAGGCTAATCAACTTTTAATTTACACTTGATATAAATTAATCATCTCTGCTCCTTAGCCTCAATATGTCTAAATTGAATTTTGTCTATCAAACCTAATCTTTTTGATATCATCTTCAGCTGGTGGAATGTTCTCACCCCCTGAGTTCCCAGGTCGAAATTCTGAGGTTGTTTTTTTCAGATTTCTCTCTCTTTCTCTTCTCCAACTTTCCCAATTGCTCATCAGGTCCTGTTGATTCCATCTCTTAAATGGCTGTCTCATTACTGTCTCCTGCCTTATTCTCTGCCTCTCCCCTAGTCCAGATTCCCCTCATTTCTTACCTTACGTAGTTGTTCAACAGCCTTCTAAATCTACCTCTCCCAGCCAGGCGCTCTCTCTTAAACCATAATGTGAGGTTGACCCTGTGGCTCACTCGGGAGAGTGTGGTGCTGGGAGCAGCAGCACTCCCGCCGCAGGTTTGGATCCTATATGGGGATGGCCGGTGCACTCACTGTTTGAGCGCGGTGTGGATGACACCAAGACAAGGGTTGCGATTCCCTTATCGGTCACAAAAAACAAACAAACGAACAAACAAAAAACCATAATGTGATTGTGTCTGTCTGTTTAAAAAGTAATTCATTGCCCACAGGATAGAAAAGACTTTTTTTAGTTTTAAAAAATGTTTAATTATGGTAAAATACACGTAACATAAAATTTACCACCTTAACCATTTTTAAACATATACTTCAGTCATGTTAAGTACATCCATGTTGTTGTGCAATCAACCCTCAGAACCCTTTTTATCTCACAAAACTAAAACTCTATATCCATTAAACCACCCTCCCTCCCCACCCAGCCTCTGGCAATCACCAATTCTACTTCATATCTCTGTGAAGCTGACAACTCTAGGTGCCTTATATAAGTGGAATCATACAGTATTTGTCTTTTCGTGACTGGCTTATATCACTTAGCATAATGTCTTCAGGGTTCATCCATGTTTAGCATGTGTCAGAATTTCCTTCCTTTTTAAAAGCTGAATAATATAGGATAGAATTTTTTTAGCACAACCTACAAGGTTTTGCTTGCTCGCCAGCCTCAGGTCGTGTTACACACTCACTGTATCCTGTGCTTTAAGCTCGTTTGATTTATTTGCAGTGCCCCAAATAGTCTGACCACCAGTGACTCTTTGCCAGTGTTGCCTCTGACCCGAGTAGCTCTCTCTTTTCACCTGGCTAGTGCTTAGTGTCCTCATTAACAAACAAACATTCATTTTGTACTTTACTTAGAAAATTTGAAATTGGGGGCCGGCCCGGTGGCGCACTGCTACAGTGCGCCGCTTGGGAAGTGCGGCGGTGCTCCTGCCGAGGGTTCGGATCCCATGTGCAGACCGGCGGCTCACTGGCTGAGCGAGGAGCGGGGGCAACACCGAGGGTTG
>NW_007726449.1:419804-431140 GCF_000696425.1 Galeopterus variegatus | reverse complement strand
GCGACACTGAGGGTTGCGATCCGTTGCCGGTCATGAAAAAAAAAGACAAAAAGACAAAAAAAAAAAAGAAAATTTGAAATTGGTTTGAAGGATATTTTTGCATCATTTTCCCCCCTGAAATATGATTTTTAATTTCTCTTTAGTTTTCTATTATACAATTATAACATAATTTAACTATTACCAGCCAATTGCATTATATCTTTATTGACCTCTTTATTAAGAATGCTGTGAGAGGCTGTCATTTTGTTTTCTGACTGTGATGGGTACCACACAATTTGCCTCCCATTATAAACAACTGTAAAACTGGATGAAATACATGGGGCACCTGTTTGTAGGCTTTGAACAATAGGCAGTGCAGGACTGTGATCCTTGAGAGAAGGAAACACAAGGGGGTGGGAACAACGTTTGCCCCTCTTTCTGCTGGGGGCCACTGTACTCTCCTGACTCCAGTATAGGTTGGTGGAACCTCAGCCCAGCATGGTGGCTGCTCCAAGCTGAGGGGGCAGAGGTGAGAGTCCAGGACTGCTGAAGTGGCTGGAATTTATGGAGCAGGGTACTGGAGAAGAGGGAGATTTGGGAGTGTCCAGAAGTCTGTTTAGAGATTCCCCCACTGGGAAGAGAGAGACAGAGAGACAGAGAGAGGCAGGCTAAGAAGCAGAAACATATGTGAAGAAATAATGGTTAATAAATTCTCACATTTGGTGATAGGCGTAAACTACACATTCAAGAAGTTCAGCAAACCCCAAACAAGATAAATACAAACACTACCTATGCACAACACAGTAAAACTGTGAAAACCAAAGGTAAAGAGGAAAATCTTAAAAGCAACTGCAGAGAAATTACATTGTCCACAGGGAAACAATAAATCAAATTATGGTAACTTCTAAACATAAATAATGGAGGTCAAAAGACAATGGAACTACACTGTTAGAGTGCTAAACAAACACCCCCAAAATACAAGCCCACCCAGAATTCTGTATCTAGACAAAATACCCTTCAAAAGTAAAAGTGGAATCAAGACATTTTAAGACAAGCGAATGCTGAGCAAATTCATCACCAGCAATTTAGCTGAAGTTAAAGGTAAACGATTCAGATGGAAAACTGAATGCACAGAAAAGAATGAAGAACACTGGAAATGGTAACTATATGGATAAATATAAGACACTGGAATTTATTTTTTGTCTTAATTTTATTAAAAGACAACTGATTGTTTAAAACAAAAATATATTGCATTGTGTGGGTTATAACATACATGGAAGTAAAATAAATGACAATAGCACAAAGGATGGAAGGGGGAAATGTTGTAATGTTACTGGTTTCATACATGTTATGCAAAATGGTGCAATATTAATCCTAAAGATACTGTAATTAGTTATGGGTGAATACTATAATCCTTACAACAACCATTAAAAAAAAACAAACCTACAACGAAGTATTGTTAAAAAGCCAATAGAGGAATTAAAGTGGAATATTATAAAGTTTTGAGACAAGAAGGAATAGATGAACAATAACAAAAAATGGACGAGAGAATTGGAAAGCAAAGAGCAAGTGTCAGACCCACCTTCAGTCACATGAATTGAAGGTAAGTGGACTGAATACTCCACTTGAAAGGCCGCAATTGTCACACAGTATAAAAAAGCAAAGCCCAACTTTATCCTCTTTAAAGAGATCCACTTTAAGTATAGTGATACGTACATTGCTATTGAAAGAAAAGAGATGGAAAAAGATATATCACATAAATAACAAGAAAGCTAGGATGCCAATATTAATATCATACAAAGTAGCCCTAAAGACGAGGAATCACTGGAGACAGAGATCTTTCATAATATTTAATAAAAGTGTCAATACATCAGAAAGACAAAGCAATTATGAACTATCCTCTTTAAAGAGATCCACTTTAAGTATAGTGATACGTACATTGCTATTGAAAGAAAAGAGATGGAAAAAGATACAGCACATAAATAACAAGAAAGCTAGGATGCCAATATTAATATCATACAAAGTAGCCCTAAAGACGAGGAATCACTGGAGATAGAGATCTTTCATAATATTTAATAAAAGTGTCAATACATCAGAAAGACAAAGCAATTATGAATGTTTATGTGCCTAACAGATTCAAAACATGCAAAACAGAAATGAACAGAGGAAGAAATAAGCAAATGTACAGTTATCTTAGAAATGTAAACACCTCCTTTCAGTAATTTTTAGAGCAAGTAGACACAAAGTCAAGCCTTGGATGCTGTGAATAACGCTGTCAACTTCCTTGACACAATTGCCCCTTACAGAACACTCCACCAACAACTTCAGAACGCATTCTTTTTAGGTACATGGGGGAATATTCAGCACCAGTGTAATAAGACGTCTCAATAAAATTCAAAACTGCGATGTTGTCTGACCACAGCAGAATTAATTTAGAAGGCATGTGTAGAAAAATGAAACTAGACACCATGCACAAAAATCAATTCTAAATGGATTAAAGACTTAAATGTAAGACTTGAAACTATAAAACCAATAGAAAAAAACATAGGGGAAACACTTCAGGACATTGGTCTGGGAAAAGGTTTCATGAATAAGACCTCAAAAGCACAGGCAACAATAGCAAAAACAGACAAATGGGATTACATCAAGCTAAAAAGCTTTTGCACAGCAATGGAAACAATCAACAAAGCAAATGGAAGAAAATATCTGCAAACTATTCAGCCAACAAAGGATTAATCCAGGATGTGTAAGAAACTCAAACAACTCAACATCAAAAAACAAATAATCCCAATTAAAAAAATGGGCAAACGAGCTAAATAGACACTTCTCAAAAGAAGACATACAAATGAACAAGTACATGAAAAAATGCTCAGTGTCACTAATCATCAGGGAAGTGCAAATCAAAACCACAATGTGATATTATCTTACCCCAGTTAGAATGACTGTTATCAAAAAGACAAATAGTAATAAATGCTGGTGAGGACGTGGACAAAAGGGAATGCTTATACACTGTTGGTGGGAATGTAAATTAGTACAGCCATTATGGGAAACAGGATGGAGATTTCTTAAAACACTACAAATAGAACTGCAGTATGATCCAGCAATTCTGTTACTGGGTATATGTCCTAAGGAAAGGAAATCAGAATGTCCCAGGGGTTACCTGCACCCCATGTTTATTGCAGCATTATTCACAATCGCCAAAATATGGAATCATCCTAAGTGTCTATCAACTTATAGTTGAATAAAGAAAACGTGGTATATATGCACAATGGAATACTATACAGCCACAAAAAGAATGAAATCCTGTCACTCATAGAAACGTGGATGAGTCTGGAGGACATTATGTCAAGTGAAATAAACCAGGCACAGAACGATAAATACTGCATGTTCTCACTCATATGTGGAAGCTAAAAAAAATTTGATCTTATAGAAGTAGAGACTAGAATAGTAATTACTGAAAACTGGGAAGGGTATGAAGGCGGGTGGGTAGGAAGAAGTTGGTCAACAAATACAAAAATACAGCTAGAAAGAAGAAACAAGTTTTAGCTTTCTATAGTACTATAGGGTGACTATAGTTAACAATAATTTATTGTATAATTTCAATGACTAGAAGAGAGGATGCTGAATGTTCCTAACACAAAGAAATGATAAATGTTTAAGGTGGTGGATATGCTAATTCCTTTGATTTGATCATCGCACATTGTATACATGTATCCAAATGCATGTATCACATTGTACTCCTTATATATGTACAAGCATTATGTGTCTGTTAAAAAAAAAAGAAAACAAAGGAGACTTTCTTCTGTTACCCTTCCCACAGGAGTCTTTTGTGATCAACTTCTTGTTCTTTAGCAAAAATGAATACGATGAGCCTTAGGGGATGGAGTTGTGAAGCCACTGCATTAAATAAGGGGACTCGGTTTTTATTGATTTATTTATTTATGTATTTAATTTTATTTTTTTGTTGGTTATGAATATTCATGTGATACAAAGCTGATTGTCACCCCTCGTTGGGGGACTTGGTTTTAAACTCACATTAGAATTTATACACTCAACTGGATTCTTTCTTTCTCTGTTTCTCTCCCACTCTCTGTCTAGATAGATATATTGATAGGTAGATTGATAGAGATAGTGATCAATAGATACATATATAACAATATATATAATGTTAATATATAAAATGTAAAATTTTTAGTTTGAAATAATTTTAGATTTATAGAAGATGTAAAGATAATACAGAATTCCTGTAACCTTTCACCCAGTTTCTCCCAATTTGAGCATTTTCTCCCAATTTGAGCATTTTATGTAATCGTGGCATAGTTATCAAAACTAGGAAATTAACTTTGGTACAATGTTATTAGCTGAGTGTATACATTATTTGGATATCATCCTCCCACAATTAATATCCTTTTTCTTTTCTAGGATCCAATCCAGGATACCATATTGCATATAGTTGTCATATCTCTTTAGTCTCCTCTAATCTATGAGTTTCTTGTTTTTTTCTTGTTTTTTAACCTTAAAACTTTTGGAGAGTACTGTCCTAACGACTGAAATTGAAAGGGAGTTCGTCAAGATCTGCTTGGTATAATTGAAAAACTTGGGGCCTAGTCTATCTCAGGCCTTTGCCTGAACTGAGCTAACAATATAGAGAATTATGACTCTTCTCCTGTTTTTAAACTGAGTCATTTCATAGGTCCAGAGTCCTTTGAAAAGGAGGCAGGTACACTTGAGAAAGAATTTTTCAATTTTACAATATTAAATTTTCAGTATTACAAATACATATGGAGACTACTTCTCTCAACCTCCTACAGAGGGACCTGCAGACATATACCATGGTCACCGCACACTGAGAATAGGTAAATACCTCAAACTTCTATGAATTATTGAACATTGACTTTGAATCAACACTAGTACCTGGGGACACATAATGCCATAGGGGGAGTTTGTGGAGCTTAAGAGATGCACGGATTTTTAACCAGTCTGTCTCTCAGTGGTCACCGCACACTGAGAATAGGTAAATACCTCAAACTTCTATGAATTATTGAACATTGACTTTGAATCAACACTAGTACCTGGGGACACATAATATCATAGGGGGAGTTTGTGGAGCTTAAGAGATGCACGGATTTTTAACCAGTCTGTCTCTCAGTGGGTTCAATGGAACCCTAAATATATCTCATGGTTAATTTCCTAGTTCCTGTGTGGTAGTTTAAACAGCTTTCCTCAGAAAATAGCAAAATTGTCACCTTGGCTCCCAGACTTTTACAATAAAAGGTATTATGGTGTAAAAGAACAAAAGGAAGCATGTGGAATTCCACTTCTCTGCAAAAATAATATCAAAAGCAATACTGCATCCTTAGGAACCACAGGTATCAGAGCCACCACCAAGATGTGAAAGAGGCAGGGGTGGTATTCCATATCTCCACTTCAAATCTCCAATTTGGCCAAACTGAAGACAGAAGGATTTTAGAGACTAACAGGATTTTCTTAATCTTAATTAGGAGATAACTTTAACTGCAACTGTATTCTAAATATAGTCTTCTTACCTGGAGCAAATTGTCTTGGCGCCTGAATTTCAGTGATTGAATTGGCATTCCCCCCAACCCCCAACTAAATTCCATTAGCCGAAAATACCAGGAGACACTTGCTTTTGCCTAGAAGGAACGACAACAAACTTTGATTAAATTGTCTTGGCGCCTGAATTTCAGTGATTGAATTGGCATTCCCCCCAACCCCCAACTAAATTCCATTAGCAGAAAATACCAGGAGACACTTGCTTTTGCCTAGAAGGAACGACAACAAACTTTGATTAAATTGCCTCAGGTGATACCAACTTCATCACTTTGTCACTCTACAATGGTATCGGGACCTTGGCCATTCTCACTCTGCAACAGGACATTATGTTGGTCCACCACATTGATGACACCATACTGGTAAGACCTGGGGAGCAGGAAGTAGTGAGTACCCTTGATGCTTTTGTAAGACATTTGTGTGCCAGCAGTAAGACACTCATGTGTCAGAGGGTGGGGAACAAAGCCCTAAAAATACAGAAGCCTGACATCTTAGTAAACTTTCTAGGGTCAAATAGTATGAGGTACAACAGAAAATACAGTACTCTTACATGCCATATTTAGGCATGCTACTATGATCCATTTACTAGAGGATGTGAAAAGCTGCTAGTTTTATGTGGAATACAGATCAAGAGGAGATTCTAGCTACCACTTGGCCTTTATTATCTAACCCATTCCATTTACTCAAAGTGTTGGTGGCCGATTGAGATGTTTTATGGAGCATATGGGAATTCATGATAGAAGGATCACAGCGAAGTCCTCTATGACTGTGCTATAAAGCCATTCCCTATGTGGCAAGAAACTATTACTGTATACTTAACACGTGTTCATGCGACATTGGATGACCATGTATTGGATAACTAATTGTTCTTTAATACATCTAGCCACCAAGTCACAGATTCCCAGCAGCACTCTGTCATCAAAAGGATATAATTCGTATAGGACCAGGTCCAAAGAGGCCCTGTAAGCACAGATAAGTTTAATGAGCAGATTGCTCACAATCTTGGTGTGCCTGTGCTTGACATGTCACTGTTCCTCTCTCAAACCACACCCATGACTTCATGGGGTCTTTTAATGACCAGATGACTGGGAAGAGAAAAATATCAGTCCTGGTTTACAGGTGGTTCTGTGTAATAGTCTGGCACCAACTAGAAATGAATTGCGCTAGAGGTGGCCCTGAAGGATAGCAGAGAGGGGGCCTCCCCCAAGAGGACAGAACTTTGAAGTGTTTATACGTGTCCATTTTGCTAGAAGGAGAGTTGGCTTGAGGTAAGTTTTTATACCAATTCATGGAGAGTGTCTTATTATTTAGCTAAATAGCCAGGGTAAGGATATTTGGGGAGCAGGTACTTAGATTGACCTGTTGGAATGGATCAAGAGTGTGAGGATATTTGAATCCTGTGTAAATACTCACTAGAACTTTCCCACTCTTGGATAACCTACTCTGAGGCACGCAGGCTTCTTCCAAGTTACCCCTACAAACAAAGTGGCTGTGAAGGCATAGATGGAGACTATGCGTGGGCTTGACAACATGGACTTCCCCTCACCAGGGCACACCTGACTACAACCACTACTGAGTGGTTGCTTCATCAGCAGAAACAGTGTGAAGCCCCTGAAATGGTATACATGCAAGAGGTACCCAGGTGACATACTGATTACATTGGACCTCTTCCATCATAAAGGGGTGCTTGAAAACTTCTTTTTAATATTTGAAATCCTCCTAGTCTCACTAGCCATTTCTAGGTAAGGTGATCAGATGTGTGTGGGCTTTGACCAGCTCTATGCAGGTGCGACCTGACAGCACCTCACCCTGGGCCTGTTTCAAGTGCTTCTTGCTTCCCACCCTGCAGATTCTCTGATACTGGGCATGGGACTCCTGCAAGGGACCCACTTAGCATTCACCCGTATGTAACCCGGTAGGACGAGGAAGCCATTGCCCCATAGAAATTGGTCAACTCCTGCTTAGGACTTTGATTCTTGAAGGCATGGCACAGAGGTGCAGGGACAGCCAGAGATTATTTACATCATATTGGAGTTAAGAGTCCAGTGTTGGTGCCCCCAGTGGCAGAGTCCAAAGCAGTTCCCATGGAATGATTTTGGCTTTGTTTCAATTGGCTATTTCCTTTGCTTCCTGCTTATCTATCAGTTTTGTTTTTCAATCTTCATGTTGATTCTATGAGCTATCCAATAGCTTTCCAATAAATAACTTCTCAGCTTATGTAGTTTCTACTGTTTGTAACCAAGAACTCTGACTCTGTAAAACAAGAGGGTTGGGCTAAATGAAGTTTGCATTATTGCCTGATCTTTTCTTCCACTCTGTTATTATAATGCTCCCATTTTATCAATATGTGTGTGTGTGGTTATAAAGCTTTTTCTTTAACAAATAAAATCAGTGATTTTTTGGTTTTAAACTTTCAGTTGTTCTTGGAGTTGTCTTCTGAGAAGATGGTTACGGAGATCAGCCAGTTGAGTAGATGTCAATTATGATGTGTCATTTTTCAATGTCCTTAACTGGGGCTCAGGTGAGCTGTAATAGGATTTATGCACAAAAGCTCTTTTCTTATTTTAGAATTATTTTCACTCAGATTTGGCCCATTTCCACTAATAGAGACCTACAATTTCCTGAGGACCTACTACCCACCAGTTGCTAAGCCAATGGCATACCAAGGTGCAGGGAGGGATTCATGGGAGCTGCCTCAGTGGGAGAGGTATTTAATCACAGATTGTTCAGAATTACCCATGAATTGTAATAATGAAAAGCAGGTCAACCTTAGGCAGGTTGATTATTGTTTTTAAATTCTCTATTGATAATGTACTTCCTTTTTGTCTGCTCCTGATGCACATGACTCCTATAAAATCCCCCACCCCCACTTGGTATGCCAGTGCTCTGAGCAGTACACGTTATCTATTTTATCACTTAGGATAGTTCAACAAGGTATTGTTACCCCCATATTATTGGGTAGTCTTGATTCAGAACCTCACTAAAGGGCACAGCTAGACAGGGGCAGAGTGAAGATGTAAACCCAGACCCTCAGGTGTGCAAACCTGTGCTGTTCCCACTATACATCCCTGCCTTCTCAGGGCAGCCTGGAAAATAGATCAAACTCCTATGCAAGTTTTTCTTCTGTTCTAGGATTTGGCAGATCTCTCTCTCCCTCTCTCTCTCTCTCTTTTTTTTTTTTTTGGCAGCTGGACCATAAGGGGACGCGAACCCATGACCTTGGTGAAGCCTTGATCAGGCTACACTGACCAGCTGAGCTATGATCACTCTCTCTTCAGCTTCTGGAATCTCATGGAGGGTAGGGTACATTTAGGGTTATGGGCAAGTACTGATTCTGTCCCTGGTGACAAAAATACTTTGGTTGTCTTTGTATAAAACTTCTGTGGTGTGGACTTTGATTGTGAAAAGACTGTATAAAAGCCGAGACTAACCTCAGACCTCCAGGACAGTACAGCTGTACTACTTCTCTAATGCTTTGGCTCATCCTCAAGAAATAAACAGAGATAGCATCGTAACTTGTTAGTGATTAAAGGCCAGTCTCTTGCATGAAAAAGTTTATTTAAAAGAAAATAGCTTAAAGCAATTCAACAATCATAATGAGGTATCAAACTAATTTACTGTTGGTTAAACTGAGCCCATGGTGAAAGAATGGATGCACAAAAGCAGTGATTCAGTGCTCAAAGCAGTAGAGAATGCTTGGCTTGAACTGAAGAAGACATCAGCAGCGCTACAAAAATTCTTCTTAATTGCTTTTCAGTTCCTACCTCGCTTTTCCCAATTTTCCCCAGTTTTAACTACCATTCTTCAACCCTGAATGCTTATTGTTCAAATATATTTACCAAACGTAGAGAAATTCTTTTTTTCTGTTTTTATGGTAAAGATTTACTCTTGCTTAATAAATTAATGGGAAAAACATTTTGACTCAAGTGTAAATAAGGCAAACATATGGATTACATTTGGTTTTGAAATAAACATGGCTTGAAGGCTTGTCTGTGGTAGTGGTAGCATGGGGGTGGGGGAGAAAAACACATTTTAGGCTCTGCTAACATCAAAATAATTAGAAATAAGTCACTTGGAACCCCAGCAGTACAGATGGCCTCATTCTTTGATAAATCCTGCCATGCAATCAGAAATCCTAAAACTCTTTGCGAGCTGGGGTACCAGTGAAACTTTTCCTATCTGCTTCCTGTCTACCTCCCACCCTCTGGCCTCCATATTTTAGGGTGTAAGTTAACTATAGACCTATTGACTTCTTAATCTAAATCCAGATTAAATTATGCTGCTTCTCTTGGTTTCATGTTTGTCCAAGCATGGTCCACAGACCACCTGCATCAAAATGACCAGAGGTACTTGCTAGAAATGCACAGTCCCAGGTTCATCCAGTCCTGCAAAATCCACATCTTCATGGGTAGAGCTCAGGAATGTACATTTTAACAAGATTCCTAAGTGCTTCAAGGTTTGGGATCCATTGTTCTAATCATTCAGTATTAACTAAAGTTGAGCCTTGTTAAATTGTTAGAATATGACATCCCAGGGCTATATCTAGGTAATAATAATTTTAGCACTGTTTAAAGTTTAAATTCAATTAATATTTATTGAGTTTCTACTTTCATGCCAGGCTTTTCACATGCATTATTTTATGTAATGATAAATTATCCAGTGAAGTAAGTATTTTATCTCACAATCAAGATGAGGAAACTGAGGCTCTTATCAGTGACTTGTTCACTCGTGTTTACACAGCTAGTTCATGGTGGAACAAGGATTTGGATCAGGTTTCTGATTCCGTAGCCTAACCTCATACATCTACCACATTTGTTCTTTTGCTGAATTACAGGTGTTTATTGAGCTTCTACTTTGGGCCAGGCACTGATCTAAGTAGTGGAGACACAGAGTGAAGACAAGACCCCTGCTTCCCTGCGTAGCCTAACCTCATACATCTACCACATTTGTTCTTTTGCTGAATTACAGGTGTTTATTGAGCTTCTACTATGGGCCAGGCACTGATCTAAGTAGTGGAGACACAGAGTGAAGACAAGACCCCTGCTTCCCTGGAACTTTCTAATCGGAGAAGACAACAATAAACAACACAAATGCACCTGAGTGCCTGCGTTAAAGAAAATGCAATAAACAACATTTGTGTTTCAGAGAAAAGACATCCTTATAGTCCTTACTGTTATGTAAAACTAAATAAGAGATTATTCATCCTAAAGACTAATAAAGTCCATAGTTACTATGTTTAGCAGATAATGGGAGAATTGCTCATAAATATTAATTAATGAGGATTGTAAACAAGAAAATATATAATTTAGAAATTTACCTCTATCTCATCAATAATTTTAGCTCTGATAAACTGGCCATACTGAAAGAATATTCAAGCTGTCTAAGCACTTAAACATGTGGCACTTTAGGCAAACATTCTTCATCTATTACCTGACAGTCTCAGCCTCCAGATAAATGGAAACACTTTTGAAAAAACAGAAATAATTATCTCTACTCTGGGCCATGTGGGCCTGATGCTCATTATATTTTGAAACAAGCTTGAACAAATGCCTTTCTGGCACTCACCAAAGAACGCTTTCATTTACTTAGTTTAACTTGATCGTGGTTCTGCTCCTCCTAAAAGCAAAATTAAGATGAGTGACTGAAAGAAAGAGGCACTAAGGCTTCTAGGTTTCCCCACGTCTCTCCGTGAGTCTAGTGAGGTTACCTGCAAACAAATTCACAGTTCCCTGCTGCAACGTCTTCTTTGAATTTTGCTCTCTTGGCTTTTAAGGAAGTGCATGCAA
>NW_007726449.1:345562-419580 GCF_000696425.1 Galeopterus variegatus | reverse complement strand
AACAGAAATAATTATCTCTACTCTGGGCCATGTGGGCCTGATGCTCATTATATTTTGAAACAAGCTTGAACAAATGCCTTTCTGGCACTCACCAAAGAACGCTTTCATTTACTTAGTTTAACTTGATCGTGGTTCTGCTCCTCCTAAAAGCAAAATTAAGATGAGTGACTGAAAGAAAGAGGCACTAAGGCTTCTAGGTTTCCCCACGTCTCTCCGTGAGTCTAGTGAGGTTACCTGCAAACAAATTCACAGTTCCCTGCTGCAACGTCTTCTTTGAATTTTGCTCTCTTGGCTTTTAAGGAAGTGCATGCAAGAGATAATCATGTGAAGACTCTTCTGCATCCCCTCAAAATGGCTTTTCAGACGTTGCTCCTTCTCTCCCTCCACGCTCCTCTTCTGAGGATCCACGTGAAGAGTTATTCAAACTTAACACTGAGCAGCTCAGGATGTCCTTCTCTCTGCGAATGCCTGGCCGAGCTCTGTGAATCCAGCTTAGATGTTACCACTTCCACAAAGTCCCCTCTGACTGCCTGTCCCACTTCTGAGAACCTAATCATCCCACGTCTGCTGCACAGGCATGCTGGACACAGATGCTGCGCCTGGAGTTGTCACTGTTCCCTTGCCTATCTTCTTTAGTGTTACCTCGGGTTATCATGAGGCTCATGACCGTGACTTAGCCATCCCTGAGTCCTCAGCATTCACCGCAGTGGGGACCGCATGTGAATATTTTTCAAATTCAATCCCAACTGGTGTAAGTTTGAAAATTAACCTTTACAGTGAATAGGATCAAATTTTAAATACTGAAAAGAAATTCTAATGACTGAAAGTGACTGGGAAGGTATAGAATCTGTCCACGATGTCACTCACTAAGAGACCTATCACTATGTGGGAAGGGGGGACTCGACACAGTCAGGGGGCCTTTAAATACTGAAAAGAAATTCTAATGACTGAAAGTGACTGGGAAGGTATAGAATCTGTCCACAATGTCACTCACTAAGAGACCTATCACTATGTGGGAAGGGGGGACTCGACACAGTCAGGGGGCAATTCCTAAAAGAAATTGATCTCTTCCCTATTTCTACTGGTAGAAGGTTGAAACGCTTCCGTAAGCCAGTTGCCGCTGGGCTGAGGATGAGCACCGTCCTCGTGAGCGTAGCCACGCGTTCCTTCCCCTTCCCTGGTTACGGGTCCTGATTTGGTTTGGGGGACTCTCTTTCTCATATCATCTACTCTTGCGTGTGACTGTCGGTTAAAGCACCAACTCTATTAGCCAAAGCGAGGGTGTGTGTACAAAAAGTCCAATCTGTTGCTCTCTCATGGTAGTTGAATCTTGAGAAAAGTAACTCGAAACCTGAAGATGGTTGGAGCTCATCTATGTGTGGGTCCCACCCTGACCAGACTGTCCCTTAGTTCCTATTCCAGATCCTGAATGGCATTTAGTCCTGTCCTCCTGAAATCTGGTTCATTCATTCAGGAAATATTTATTATACCTATGGTATAATGAGAAATATATTTCATTTTTGTTCCAGTTTCTGGCACAGAGTTCCTAAAACTGTTAGAATTCCTAGATTGATGGGAGTGTATTTTGTTATTCATGGAGAGCCCCTTTTGATCACACTGGAGTTTATGCTAATAAGGTGACAGGGTGGGTCCCTAGATAGCCTCAGGATGAGGCTGATCACCAGAAAGACCAGAGGGTTGGAACTCTGAGCCCCATCCACTGACCTCCCCTGAGAAGAGCAGGGTGTGGGGGCTGCAGGTTAAGCTCTATAAAAACTCTTGAACTTGAGCTTCCAGGTTGGTGAACACCTGGAGGTGCCAGAAGGGTGACATGCCCAGGGAGGGCATGGAAGCTCTGTACTCACCCCCCATTCCTTGCCCTGTGCATCTCTTCCATTTGGCTGTTTGTGGATTGTATCCTGTATGATACACTGGTAAACATAAATGGAATGTGTTCCTGAGTTCTGTGAGTTGTTCTAGCAAATTATCAAACCTGAGGAGGGGGTTGTGGGAACCCCTGGTTTATAACCAGTTGATCAGAAGGTGACCTTGACAAGAGCAGCGACCCGCAGTGGAGGGACATACTAAGCGACCTTGCAGGAAAGGAGATGGCATCAATCCTGTGACCTTGTTCTCCTCCCGTCTCCTGCCAGTGTTCCCAGCAGGAGGCTGGAGGCTCAGGGGCCTGTTGCTACAGCCTGCCTGGGCCAGTGTTCCAGGCTCTAGAGCAGGGGGAGAAGGATGGACAGTGGAGCTGGAGGTGGATGAGATGAGTGGAGGTGGATGAGAGATCGTCTCCGCACCTTTCCTCTATGGAGAGAGGTCAATCATTTAATCTCGCTGTACCCGTGCACAAGGAACTGAAATGTAGGTTACTGATCTCGTCTTCCTCGTGAACACCCACTCCATTCTTTCAGGTCAAGCCATACAAAATTGCTGCTTGTAGGTCAAAAAGCATTGAGTATTGGTACTTTTTCATGGTCAGTCCAATAGTAAATTCAGCCTGCTACTATCATTTAAATTGTCTTTCTATGCCTGGGTCTATAAGCCTCTCCCTGATACCCCCTCCCAGCCCTTTCTTTCCTACACTGTATTGAGTACTATGCACATCTCAAGGCTCAGGCTCACCTCTGGGCTGATGGCCACCCCAACACACTGCCTGAGTGAAGTGGGCCACCAGCCCCCATGTTCTGGATTTTTGTGAAGTCATCTCATCTTTGAGATTGCTAGAGGAAAAGATGTCTGGAGCCCAACCTCCTCACTGTACCTCAGTTTCCCTCCATATTCTCAGTAGCCCTTGATCTAGAAAGGGCAGACATTTGTGTGCCTCTCCTCCCTGTGTGGCTGGAACTTTGCCTCTGCCATTTCCTCCTCCTTCCCAGCTCCATGGTTTATTTAGCCTTCATGGTGAAAGGAGATCAGAGAGAAAACAAACAAAATTAAGAGGTAATTGAAAATATGACAACTGTGTTTGTCTTCTCATCTCTGGTTATGAGGCAGAACCCCATAGAAGAGGCATCACAATGAGCCATGTCATTGATATTTACCTTACCTTTCTTTGAGAGTTGGTTTTGGCAGAAGAAATCTTGAGGTCAAAAGTATCCGTGACCTAGAAAGGTGCAAATGAGAAGTTAGGGAGCTAAACTTCAACCCTTTCCTGTTGAAGATACTGAACAAACTTGACCCTACTGCTAAAATTCTTGTTTTTCCCCTTAGATCCATAGTATAGGACCTGCCTTATTCATTTATTTGTTTATTTATGACCGTGCCCCATCCTGAGCTGCTTTGGAATTCTACTGTATTTTACTTTCTGGTATTTTGAGCTAAGTCACGATTTTTTTTTTCCCCCATCTCCTAACACTTCAGTGATAAGATCACTTTATTTTCCAGAGACTGGTTTTTACAGACATTTCCGTTCTGTGCACTGCCTGGCCTGGCTTTTGTCTAGAAAAGACAGTCCACTCAAGCCCTGGCCAAGTGTGAGCTAACCATGGCTGACTTTCTCTATGCCCCTGGGAGGTAGCACTTTGAGAAAAACTCAGGAGGGACACACAGTAGCTGTGTGTATGTGAGGTCTTTAGTTTGTCCATTTCTTTAAATCTCATTTTAATACCTTAGCTGGGGAATAAACATGGGCATTTCCTGGTTTAACCACAGGAAGGAAGAGGTCGGGAAAATAAAGGGTCTTCATGTGCTCAGGAAAAAAGCATGCCCTGACAACTCGTCATGGAATTAGTGGTGAGTTCTTTGCCTCGACAGAGAACACATGATCCCACCACTGGTGGAAATTAGGGTGTAGATAGAGGTCTGACCTCCCACAGAATTCCTGCTTCCCTCCAGTGGGGAAAAGCCATCTTCCTCTCAGAGTGAAAGGGAATAATGAATCGTTTGGAGAAATGTGGGACTGTGAGCTCCTTTGCATAATGGATGTGAAAGGACTGTCTTTGGGGTCAGACCTGGGTTCCAATTCAGGCTCCATTTACACACTAGCTGGATGACCTTGGGTGAGGTACTGACCTCTTTTTCAGCTACAGTCCCTTCATGAGGACAAAGGCAGTAATAGTAACAACTTCACAGAGTTGTAAAAAGGGCTCATCACATAGCCTGGTCCCTAGAAGGGGCTCCGTGAATGTGAATTTCCCTTTTACCCTCACCCCCTTTCTACTGTAGATATTGCTTTTATTTACAAAGAAGTAAAACTAACACCCAGAAAGTTAGTAAAGACAAACTCCAGAGCTGATTTCCTCTTAATAATCATCTACAATAAATGACATGTGACCATTTTTTGCAAGCAGAGAGATTTGTTCCACCAACTTCCCTCATAAATAAATAATGGTGGTCTTTTCATAAATTTGATGTATCAGATCTCCTAGAAGCTAGTTTTAGCAAAATGCTAAAAGTTTCAGCCAGTGCTAAAAGGGAAGAAAATGAGAATCTGGGCATAGACATAAAAGCAGTGATTTAATAATAAACTTGTTCAAATTTGGTAGTTTCTCCTTGGAAAGGAAATCACCAGTAATAGGATACCTACTACATGCTAGGTGTTTTCATATACATGCCCTCTTCCTAATGCATATGAAACATCTACAAAAATAATTTTTAAACTTCAGCCTGTTACCCTTAGCAAGAAATACATTTTAATTATGGGTGTATATCATATACATAAATTAAAGCAAAAGTTTCATGAAATAATACTTCTTACAACACGTGACGCACCCTGGACTTTATCTATTCTATACCATTTCATTTTGTTATAATATTCATTGTATCTCATTCAATTGATTTTATAACCTGCTAATAGTTAGCTTCTTGCATTTTGAAAAACTCTGCCCCACATTCTTAGGTATTCTTCCACATAGCCAGGAAGTGTCCGCATATGGATTTGAACCAAGGGTTCTGACTCTGAAGCCCATGCTGTCTACACCCACTGCACTGCCTTTCCTGTTTCTGTGCATGTGTGTATTTCCCAACACGCTTCACTGTTCAGAGGCCATGAAACCATTTGCCAGGCCAATCTGGGAAGCCATTAAACAGTTACAGCAGATGGGAGAGCACAGGAACAAGCTCCCTTCTCCTTTGCTTGTCCCCTCGCAGGTTCTCACTGAGCGCTCTCCGCATGCAGAAAATCTGGTTTCATTATCTACATGTTTAAAATATGGTTTTGTTTTTCTTTTCCAAAGGGAGACACAGTTTCTGGTTCGAACAGAAGAGGGAAATGTCTATTTATTTTCACATTTCCATTTTGTCCCCTCTTGGGCTAGAAAATGGGCAAAATCATGACATCAAAGTAGAGGACAAAGTTGCATCCCCTGGATTCATACTGAGGATTTTTTAAAACTTAACACCTTAAAACAAACCAGAGACTATAACACACTCACATTTTGTAGTCCATCAGGTTTTTCCAATGACATGTTACTTTCTGGAATTCTTAGAAATAATAAGCGTTGCAAATCCAATGTAAAAAAACCCCACACGTGTTTATAGTTTTAAAAATCATCTACTAGAGCAGTCTGGAAAGACTGTTAACGTGGTCTTGGCCCCATTTGCAGGTAGATGGAGGGACTTACCTTATCTGTGAGATTTTCCATGAGAGAGCTCCAAGGGCCTGACAAGCCAGAGCCCCCCAAGGCCTCACTGAGAGCAACTGTTTAGCCCAGTCGATTATGTCCAGCCCTTAAGCTAAGCCTGGTGAGGTCAGGCATGTATTTTGACATTCTAATTCTAAGCTTTCTAATTCAAATGGCCAGAACATATAAGTGATTACTGCAAAAACACTTTAATTTGTTAAAAAAAACCCCAAAAAACAAAAAAACCCAAAGGAGTAAAGAAAGAGATTGCAGGCTGTGATACAGCTCAACTCCTAAGGATTAGACTAGTGCCCAGGAGACAAGAAAAATCTCCATAAAGGAAGGTCACTAATTCAGTCAACGAATATGTATTAGGTATTTACTATGAGCTGGATACTTTGGCAGGTCATTACCCTATCCTTAAGGAGAGTACTCCTTACAAAATTAATTTCTTTACACCTCCTCTGTTCAGAAAGTGTTTTGAGTGATGAGGCGCTCCCTCTAAGCCAAGTTTCTGGTTCTGATATTTGACACAATGGCCCCTCAGGGAAGGTCACTGGAAGTGGAGTTGGGGGTGGGGTAGACGTGGAGGTGAACAGTCTCAGCTAAGTTTGTTTAAGTGGTAGTTCTTGAGGTATGGAAACACATACATAGTTCTCTCTATACATGAGGCTCAGAACAGTGACAACTAAAATGCACTTTGCTTTGCAGTGTAAGACGCCCTTTTCTTAGACTTTTAGAGTTCAGTGTGGTTTCAAGATTGTTGTTATAAATCCAAGGGAAGTAATTACTTACAGCCTTTGAGGTCTGTGTGTACGTGCTTGTGAATGTGAATGTGTATGTGTTCATTCATTCATTAGAAAAAAAACAACTAAAAAACTAAAAACTAAAACAGAACAGCCCTGCCTTCAAGGGGTGTCTGTTTTGCTTTTGACATAGTAGTTCCTAACCCAGGGGCCATGTTCCTTGAGAAAACTAATTGTTTTATTAGCTTCTTTATATACTTGTGGTTTCTCTGGAATGGAAGATTCCAGAAAACCATGGACTACATGTAAAAGAGCCCAACAGGGCTTTTTAAAGGTCCACTGGACAAACCATCCTGTTGCAAGTGAGTTTTAGAGCCAGGATCAAGAGCTCTTATTTTAAATAAAATTTTGTTGAGCACCAGCTTTGAAATAAACACTACAAGGACACAGTACCTGGAACACAATAAAAGCCCAACAAATATGTTTTTAAAAAGTGGATGAATGTTTAATTCTTGGTCCCAGTCTCAAGAAAGCTTGGAATGTATCATTGTAAACAGACACTAATTTTCAGTGATTCATTTATTTGACAAATACTTATTGTCTACCATTTATTTATCTATTTATTTATTTAATTTTAATTTATCAATATACAATGTAGTTGATTTTTGTGTCCCTTTATCAATTCTTCCTTCCTCCCTCCCTCTACCTCCTTCCTCCCATCAACATCATATCTGTTCACTTGTCTTAACAAGTTCAAAGAATTGTTGTGATTGTTGTGTCTTTTTCTCCCCCATTTGTTTGTATATTTATTTATTTATTTTTAACTCCCACAAATAAGTGAGAACATGTGGTATTTCTCTTTCCATGCCTGGCTTATTTCACTTAATATACTTTTCTCTAAGTCCATCCATGTTGTTGTGAATGGCAGTATTTCATTCTTTTTTATAGCAGAGTAGTATTCCATTGTGTAGATATACCACAGTTTCCTTATCCACTCATCTGATGATGGACATTTGGGCTGGTTCCAACCCTTGGCTATTGTAAATATATTGTCTACCATTGACAGGCACTTTTTTAGGTTCTAGGCAACAAGATTATGGTAACAATGAGAGAAGTGTTGACTTTGAGACCATTAACTAAACTTGAAATTATAAATTGAAACCTTAGTGTCATAGTAATGATAGTATAGAAAGCTATTGTTCAGTACTTACTATGTACCAGATGCCATACTAAGTGTTTTACATAATCACCTTATTTAATCCTCACACCACCCCTATGTGGTATTATGTTATATTAATTATTATCTCATTTTTACAATTGAGGAAACTGAGGCTTAGAGAGGTAAAGTAACTTGCCCAAAGTCATGAAGCAAAGAAGCAGTGAAGCCAGCATCTTAATCTTTGTGGGATCCTTTCATGTCTAACAGCTTTTTACCCTAAATGTTAACAATAACTCTTTGCCATTAAAAAATAGCCTTATGCTCTTTTACTGGAATTATTCTGTAGGTGAGGGAGCAACACTCTAGTTGATGGTTGATTCTTCTCACTTATTAACGTAGGATTACAGTTCACGCCAATGCCCTCATTTAGAGACCTTGGGTAATACTGTGTGTGTTTTATTTTTATTTACTGCTCTTTAGTTAAAACTTAGGAGTCACTGTAAATTTCATCATAAATGCCATTGAGACTTGTTTTGAAATGTTTTGTTTTGTTTTGTTTTGTTTTTTCAAGCACCCAAAGGCTTTCCCTGCCAAATCTCGAGCTTTTAACTAAAAGTGCAGTGCCCTGGAGAGGATGAATGGGCTCCTTGGCCCTGCTCAGACTGCCCTTCGCCCTCTGGCTGGAGGAACGGGAGGCTGTGCAGCTGCAGGAAGAGAGAAATAGTGGTCAGAGTAAGACGGTTGTTGTCTTCTCTTCTCCTCTTCCCATCCTCAGTGCCCACACGTGTGCTGTCATGATGGCAACAGAGCTATTAGGTGTTGAAGTTTACTCAGATCATGAAAGTCTGACGGAAAGGGGCTGCTCCAACGACTGGTAGTGGGGAGAGTGTTTGTGACTTCCAGTAGTCCTGCTTCTTGAAAAAAAGAGGGAGTGATTAATAATACCTGTTATCCTCTGTGCTGGGAAGATAATTATTTCCTTGGGTTAAACTATCTGAAACCATTTACTCCATCTAATCCTTTTTCCCTTATCCCTTTCCAAATCAGATGGAAGAAAGGTACACCTGAGCTTTACTCTGGGATTGATCAGAGGGGCACAGATACTTCTGATTCCTTGTTTCCATCTTTTATCTCTTTTTCTCTTCTGCTCTTACTGGCAGTCCCTTTCCACCAATAAGTTAGATCAATACCTTATTCTGATGCTAGAGTGTCTGATCTGTATAAGTAAGTGTTAAATAAATAGTGGCTATTATTATTTCAAGACACATTAACTGCTTTCTCAGCATAGCAGCTGGTATTTTTATGATTAGGACATGAAGTTTGTGCAGCTGTTGTGAGGATGAAATGAAATAAAATAAATAATAAGTGAAGAGCTCTGAAAGTGTCAGTTGTGGCACTGACAACTTCACAACCTGTGCAGTCCCACGGGGACCCATGCTTAGAAGAGATCCACACTTGTTTTAATGCTCTGCTGTCACTGTCTTTAAAATGGCAACAGAGCTATTAGATGTTGAAGTTTACTCAGATCATGAAAGTCTGACGGAAAGTGGCTGCTCCAACGACTGGTATTGGGGAGAGTGTTTGTGACTTCCAGTAGTCCTGCTTCTTGAAAAAAAGAGGGAGTGATTAATAATACCTGTCATCCTCTGTGCTGGGAAGATAATTATTTCCTTGGGTTAAACTATCTGAAACCATTTACTCCATCTAATCCTTTTCCCTTATCCCTTTCCAAATCAGATGGAAGAAAGGTACACCTGAGCTTTACTCTGGGATTGATCAGAGGGGCACAGATACTTCTGATTCCTTGTTTCCATCTTTTATCTCTTTTTCTCTTCTGCTCTTACTGGCAGTCCCTTTCCACCAATAAGTTAGATCAATACCTTTGTCTGATGCTAGAGTGTCTGGTCTGTATAAGTAAGTGTTAAATAAATATTGGCTATTATTATTTCAAGACACATTAGCTGCTTTTCCAGCATAGCTGCTGGTATTTTTATGATTAGGACATGAAGTTTGTGCAGCTGTTGCGAGGATGAAATGAAATAAAATAAATAATAAGTGAAGAGCTCTGAAAGTGTCAGTTGTGGCACTGACAACTTCACAACCTGTGCAGTCCCATGGGGACCCATGCTTAGAAGAGATCCACACTTGTTTTAATGCTCTGCTGTCACTGTCTTTAAATTATTAATAACTTTTGAACAAGGGAAGCCACATTTTCATGTGGCACCAGGATTTGTGCTGACCTCTAATGCAATTATCATTGCCAACAATAACATGACACTCAATATCCTAAAGACTTACTTTTATGGATTTATGTTTGAACACCAAATTTCCTTGCCCTCCATTGCCACTATAAGAGAGTTAAAAAGTAGTTGGTGTGTGGTATATGTAAGACTTAGATTTCATGTGGCACCAGGATTCGTGCTGACCTCTAATGCAATTATCATTGCCAACAATAACATGACACTCAATATCCTAAAGACTTACTTTTATGGATTTATATTTGAGCACCAAATTTCCTTTCCCTCCATTGCCACTATAAGAGAGTTAAAAAGTAGTTGGTGTGTGGTATATGTAAGACTTAGCTGTCTTTCACATACCACAGAGAAATTTGAGTCCTTTAAAATCAAAGGATGAGTGTTAGAGGATTTACAGCATGTTCAAAAGCATGGCCAGCTCCACCTGCCTCTCTGATTCCCAATCCAAAGCAGTGAGATACTCTGCTCTCATATTATAAAAAGAGCAGCTGCGTTAGTCAAGGCTTTCCAGAGAAACACAACCAATAGAATATGGATAGACATATAGGAAGAGATTTATTACAATGGATTTGTTCAAGTGATTATGGCAGATGAGAAGTCCCATGGTCTGTGGTCTGCAAGCTCGAGGCCCAGAAAAGCCAGTCGGGTAGTTCCAGTTCAAGTCTGAACGCCTGAGAACTGGCAGCCAATGGTGTGAGTCTAGGTCTGAGTCCAAAGTCCCAGAGAAGCAGGAGCACTGATGTCCAAGGTCAGAAAAGACGGATGTCACAGCTCAAGCAAAAAGCAAATGTGCCCTTCTTCCACCTTTTTGTTCTATTCAGACCCTCAGTGGATTGGATGATGCCCTCCCATATTGGTGAGGGTGGGCCTTCTTTACTTGGTCTATAAATTCAAATACCAATCTTTTCTGGAAACACCCTTACAGGAACACCCAGAAATAATAAATTACCAGCTGTCTGGGCTTTTCTTAGTCCAGTCCAGTTGACACATAAATTTAATTATCCTAACCATGGTAGAGTGTCATCTTTATTCATGGATCAATATGTCCCACAAATATCTCTCAAGTGCCTCTGAGGTGGAAGTCACTCTCTTATCCACTGGGGTTCTAACTGTGAACAAGACAGACCTGACCCCTGCCCTGCCCGAGCTCACAGTCTAGTGGGAGAGAACAGATGTTACAAGTAGTGCTGGGATGAAGAGGTACTGAGTGCTATAAATATACACGAGGGAGCCTGAAGCAAGTGGAGAATCGAGGGGGGTTCTGCAGAAGAGGACATCTCAGTTGATACCTGAAGGATGAAAGGGCAGGAGGAATATTACCCCTTTAGAGTTGGCTTTAGTGATAGTTGGCCTAGAGGAATAAAATAACCTCGTATAGTGGTACTAAGGATGGCTTTGAGGTCAGGTTGACCTGAGTTTGAGTTAACTAGCTGTGTGACCTCAGAAGACTTACTTGACTTCTCTGAGTCTCTATTTTGTCATCTGTGAAATGGGGAGAAATATAGTACTTACTTTCCTTGGCTGTGATAATGATTTAAGGAGTTAATTCCCTGAAATCTTATATAGTGCTTGGCTAAAGGTAAGTGTTAAATAAATATTGGCTATTATTATGTCAAGACATGTTAGCTGTTTTCCCAACATAGCAGATGGTATTTTTATGATTAGGACATGAAGTTCTGAAGCAATTCTGCGGAGATTGTTTTAAAATCATAATAAGCTTGGTTTCTCATGACTTACAGTTTGGCTGCAAATTCCCTGCCTTTCAGTGCGTCCACCATATCTGAGCAGCCCTTCTACTGGGAGGAAGTTTTCACTGGTTAGTGTGAAACACAATGGCCAGGGACCCCAATGGGAGGGTCAGCTGAGACACGAGACCTGCTGTTGTGGGGAAGTCAGAGTCCTGAATCCCATCCATTGTGTTCAGCTGAGTTGCAAACAGGAAATATTGTGGTCAGTCTTATATGATTAAAACCAGAGATCGTTATTAAAATGGATATTCAAGATGCTGAAGTCATAGCCCTAGGGAACAAACTGGGAACACTCGTAACTCCTTTGAAAGCATTTGTTATATGCAACTTATTTGTGGTTGCAGCAGATAGCATCTAGAGAATGCTATAATCAGGAACCTCAGGATTCATCCCTGTCACCTGGCCTTCTAATGATGGCCATCTGTCCTCCCCACTTCAGAGTTCCCTGTGACAAGGTCATACCTGTTCCACAATGGCCTAACCAGCTCAGCCTGAACGACAACAGAAACAATGACTGTTGTCTGTGGCATTCTGCCGAACAGTCTACTCATCAGAGAGCTGATTCCCTTCCAGATACAGGACACAGAACTGTTTGGTTTTTCTGGCCCAAGGCTTAAAAAAGTTCTGAGCATGGGGGCAGGACCTTTAGCTCTGATTTGGATGATCTCCCTTACAGAATTCTTTTAAAAATAGGGTTGGTGTCTTGAAGCCCTTTGAACTTCCTGTCGATTCCCTTTGGTTTTTGGGGTTTTTTTTGGGGGGGGGCTGATTATTTATCCATTGAAAAATAACCAAAACCCATGTCCCAAGTACCCTAGAAATAGGAGGCTTTAGTTCCTACAATCAAGGAATGACAATCTAATTGCAGAGATGGAACAAGTTCACATGAAAGGTATATTTGTGTATCTGTGCCTGCTGATGTGGGGATTAACCTCTCAGTTAATAAAATGGATGGTGGCATTTCTGTTGCAGCTTTGATTAACATGTAATCCTAAGATTCAATGGTCTAGAATCCAAGGATCTTATGGAGAAGCCTGATTGCGATCTTGCTGAGTAAAACAGTGATTCAGCAATGATGATGATGATAACATCTGGGCTGTCTGCTGTCTATGCCGTGCAAATCTCAGATATTATACATATAATCTTTAGTCTTCCCAACAACATGAATATTATTATCTCTTTTTCATAGATGAGGATACCATCTCAGTGAGACTGAGTAATTCACCCAAGGCCACCAGCAAGAACGTGGCAAAGCCAGGGCTGGAGCTCATCATGTCTACCAGTCAGTGATTCATGAAATGTGCTGCTTCCCAGTCGCATGATGTTGGGTATGTTGCAGAAACTCTGGAGACTCCATTTCCTTTTCTGTAAGATAGAATCAAAAGAAAATTGGGTTGTTGTAAGGAGTAAAAGAACGAATGTATCTAAAAGGGTATGGAAAACTGTGGAGTGCTAGCAATATGTGACAATATTATAAAGGATATTTACAGATAATTTTTTGAACTCATTTTGGGCTGTTTTATGCCAAAGCAGGCCTGGGTTCCCTATGTTAGATATGTTGCTGACGCAGCCCTATATATCTTCAGCAGCTTCTGGTACATTGGCCGCCAGAATGAGTGGGTCATTCGTTTGAGGAATGTTTATTGAGCCTATTTATGTGTCAAGCAAAATGTCAAGCTGGGAGCTGGCTATAAGACAGGGCATGTTTAATCACAGCTCCTGCCTTCGTGGAACTTTTAGCTTCGTGGGGGAGATTTGCATTAGATGTATAAACACACAAACGTATATATCTGCAAATTTTGGTGAATGTCTAGAAGGGAAAATGCTATTATGAGAGAGAACCAAGGGGATGGCATAATTAAAACGGACCAGGAAGTAATTACTGAGTAAGTGATATGTACACTGAAACTTGAAGGATGAGTGGGAGTTAATTGGGGGCAGAACAGGCAGAAAAACTCTCCAGGCACAAGAAAGAGCAAATTGTAAAGCCCAGAGTCAGGAAATAATAATACTTAATTACTGAGTGGGAGTTAATTGGGGGCAGAACAGGCAGAAAAACACTCCAGGCACAAGAAAGAGCAAATTGTAAAGCCCAGAGTCAGGAAATAATAATACTTAATTACCATGACTATAAAAGTTAACATTTAGTGAATTCTTACTATGTGCCAGTTACTATATCAAGTGCTTTACCAGTATTATCTTATTTAATCTTCAAATGGCCTCTGCGGTAGATGCTATTTTTATTCCTATTCTACAAGTGAGTAAAACTGAAGCTAGAGAGAAGAAGTAAGGTATCCACGGTCAAATGGTATATAAGTGCTGGAACAAAGGTTCAAATTCAGGCAGGATGATTAAAAAACTTGCATTTTAAACCATGATCTTGGTTCAGTTAAATAACTAAAAGTCAGTTAGTCCATCTGTTAGACTTCAATTGCAGACAGCAGAAACCGCCTTAGTTAGTTCAAGGAAGAAGAGATTTATCAGGCACTCTGTGGTTTACTATATCACTGAAAGAGCTGGAAAGGAGGCTCTAGAATTAAGAGTCTAGGTAGAGCTTCCAGAGAACCTGCTCCTGGAACCTGCTGCTCCAAGAACCAAACTGTTTCTTCTGTGATTGGGAAAGTTGCTGACGCTGGAGGAAACTACCAAATCTGAAAGCCAGTAAGTGCAGAAACTCTCTGATTCTGGCTCAGTCTGCACCAGCAAAATGCATGCTTCATCCTTTGTCCCTCCCCTACTTAACTGAGGCCCAAAGTTTTCTCACACAAGTGCTTATGATGGGCAGAATTAAATCACAGGCGGTGCCTCGCTGCAAGGGGAATGGGGAAATGTGGTTCTTAGCTTTCCCGCCATGCTGTGCAGGGAGGCATACTAGATAGGCCTGGGCAGTCAGTCCAAAGGATGTCACTCATTCAGTGGGGCTCGGGTACAGGGAGTCACAGGGGGTTAGAAAGGTAGATAGGACCACACCACAAAAGCCTTTAGACAATGTGTATTAGTCTGTTTTCTGTTGCTTGTAACAGAATACCTGAAACTGAGTAATTTTTAAGAAAACAAAATTTATTTATTATGGTTTTAGAAATTGTGAGGTCCAAGGTCCAGGGAACATATCTGGGCCCCTTGGACTACAGAGTCCCAAGGAGACTCAAGCAATCACTTGGTACGAATGGCAAGAGCACTTATTAATATGCTCACTTGCTTTCTTCATAAATCCACGAGTCCACACCCATGATAACCCATTAAACTACTAGCCCATTACTCCATAAATGGATTAATCCATTCATGAGAGCATAGTCTTCATGGTCGAATCATTTCTTAAAGGCCCCACCTTTCAACACTGCCACATCGAGAACCAAGCTCCCATGTGAGATTTAGAGGGGGACAAAAACAGTCCACAGCACCATGGTAAAGAATTTACATGCTATACGGAACACAATGGGAAGCAGTTTTTAAAAAAAGGTTAGCCTAGCTGATGTGTGGATAAAGGATCAGAGAGGACAGAAATGGATGCAAGAAGACCATTTACAGGCTGGAAGATGGAAAGCAATTGACAGATTTTAAATATGTTTTGGGTGTTAAATCAACAAGATAAGATGTTGAGTTATACGTGGCAAGTTGGAAAAGGAACGTGTCAAGGATGACTTGGGCTTCAGGCTTAAGAAACGGGAGGTGGGGCATTTACTAAGGAAATGCTGGGAGTGACATGGTTGGGTGAGCATCGAGGGAGGAATTAGAGAATCAAGACCTCTGTTCTGAACATCTTCACTTTGAGATATCTCTCAGACACACTAGTGGAAACGCTAAACGGGCAGTTGTAGATGATTCTGGAGCCCAGAGGAGCAGAACTGGAGATAGAATTTTGGCATCATCAGCATATTGAGACTGGATGAAGTCCCCTATGCACAGGGTATAGTGTAAGAGGAGGGGACATAGGACTGAGCCCTGAGCCACTCCAAAAGTCAGAGTTTGAACAGAGGAGGTGAGGCTAGCAAAGGAGAGCGAGAGAGCCCGAGAGGCAGGAGGAAACACAGAAGGGAGGGCAGGGAAGTGACGAAAGGAGAGAGTGTTTTTTAAATAAAATAAGCGCTTGCTGGGTTTGACAAAATGAAGGTGTCTGGTGACTTCTGGTCATTTGGAGAGGTCTGAAGAGTCAATTGGAAGTGAGAAAGTGCAGAAAAGGTTTGCAGGCAATGTTTTTGAGGGTTTCAGCTGAGAAGGACAACAGAGGATGGGGCTGTGCCCTTAGAGGACTGTGAGGTCAAGGTGGGGCTGTTTTGTGGGTTTCTGAACTGGGTGGAACTAGGGCGCTGTGAACGCAGACGGAAGTGATCCCGTAGAGAGGAAAGAGGAGGATTCCGCTGGATGAAAGCAACCGACCGAAGGAATGAGGTCTCTGAGAGGGACAGAGGGCATGGGGTCTTGGCCCACAGAACAAAGTGGCTTTCGATTCTCTTAACAGGAAGCAAGTAAACAAGGGTAGCCACAGACAGGGACAGCTGGGATTGGGTGGTGGAAGGATGCTGGAAGGCTTGGCTGTTGGTTCTGTTTTCCCACTGAAGTGCAAGGCAAGGCTGGGTGGCTGCAAGTTTGAGGAGAACATCCTAGTCCATCTGTCAGAAGAGTTAGAGCTCGGGGCCTGGCACAGTCCAAATGGCTGCTTTATCTCCCCAGCCAGAACAGCACACGACTCTTTGTTTAATGTTTGTATAACTCATGGGTCCTTCTGGTGCCTGGCCTGGATAAAAGGATTTCTATTCCGACGTGAGTTATCTTTCCTGTGTCTAGAAACCAAAATCACCCAGCAAACTCCAAACAGTCACTTCCTTGCCATAATAAGGAAATTTAAGTTTCTTTTCACTGGGCACATCATTCACATTTAACATATAGGAGGGTACTTCAAAAAGTTCATAAAAAGATTCATATTATATTTTGATTTTATTTTTCCATGAACTTTTTGAAGTATCCTTGTATTGTGTCTACTATAGACACTGCATGCTCCCATTTTAACAGGAGAGACAGGTATAGAAACAGAAAAATGCAGTGCAGGGTGAGAAGGTGAGAGGTCCTGGGGTGTTGGGGGGCAGGGGTTGGTGTCAGTGTCAGGTGTCTAGAAAATAAGGAAGAAGCCTAACCCATTTCATAGAAACAGAAAAATGCAGTGCAGGGTGAGAAGGTGAGAGGTCCTGGGGTGTTGGGGGCAGGGGTTGGTGTCAGTGTCAGGTGTCTAGAAAATAAGGAAGAAGCCTAACCCATTTATTTTCCAAGCATATTTTGGCCCCTGGTTTCTATGTTCTTTCCAAAATATCCAGCCACTTTATCCACAGCTTCCTTCTTCTTTCCTGGTGGGGAAACTCCTCCTCTGAGAGTGTGCAGATACTCGTTAATGAGATATTAGAACAGTAGCAGCAGAAGGTAAGAACTGCAGACAATCTCCTGGCAGTGAGTCCTGATGTTTCCAATTGAATGTTTCCAATATACTACGTATGATTCAGTTAAAAGTCCCGTGTGAGTTTGGACCGGATATGAAAAGGGACACATGGTTTGCTTTATGATCCATCTGAAGCCCATATAAGGGCCAAATGTTCATAGGCCTTTTTCCTTTTTTTTGGTAGCTGGCTGGTGTGGGGATCTGAACCCTTGACCTCGGTGTTATCAACATCACACTCTAACCAGCTGAGCTAACTGGCCAGACCCCAGAGGGTGTTTTAATTTCTAGCAAAAGTCACAAGGCTTTTGGGCCGGCCTGGTGGCGCACTGCTACAGTGCGCCGCTTGGGAGTGTGGCGGCGCTCCCGCCAAGGATTCGGATCCCACATACAGACCGGCCGCTCACTGGCTGAGCGAGGTGCGGGCGCAACACCGAGGGTTTGCGATCCCGTTGCCGGTCATGAAAAAAGACAAAAAGGGGGAAAAAAAAAAAAGTCACAAGGCTTTAATAGTTAATAGTTGCAGCTCAGGAAAATTTTATTAAAATATTAGTTCTTATTTTCTTCTCTGGACTAGAAGAAACCATAGGACAAAGAATTGGAGAACCCCTTACCAGCCAGCCACCGAGGGAAAAACAAACAAACAAACAAACAAAAAACGAACTGGAGGAGCCCAAGTAATTATAGTTGATTTATTTTTTCCATTCTCTTTCTTTGATTTATTAGTCAGTCTTTCTTAGGAAGTCCTCTGCTATTAGAGGCAGTTGGCTTGTTAACGTAGCAATCGATGGTAGAAGGACATCACATCTTAGCTTAGCTCTCTCACCCTGGACAGTTTGATGTTTTCACTCCCTCCTCTCTCACAATGTTTGGCAATATCTTCTCTGTCCCTTTTCAGAAGATTTTTCATTCTTTTCTACGTGGATTTTTAAAAGCCATCTTATCTATTTTTAGTCTTTTCTTTCTCTTTCTCCAATTATTGCTGGCTGACATCTCTTTGGAATTTTTTGCATTTTTCCCTTTACAATTCACTTTGAGTATGATTCCTATGAGCTGAAACCTCCAGAAGCTGAAGGAGAGGGAGAGATGACTTGTCTCTCCTCTTTTCGGTAGGCCCTACTTTGTTCTCCTTTTAACTTGTTCCGATAGGTCCCACTCTATTCCAAATGCCTCCTTCCAACCCTGAACATTTCTCTGAAGAATGTTTAAGCCACCTTTGGCCATCATCTGTATTTTTTCTTTAACTCAAAGAACCAAGTAGCTTTGATGTTTAAGGCATTATTAGTCTGTGCAGATATTATCTTCTTTGAACCAAGGAATATTCTGGAATCCTCTTGGAAGTTAATAAAGACTTTAAATTGTGACAGTGTCGTAAACTTTTGTTTGACTCTTTGGCTTGGGGAGCCTACCAGACCTCTCTGAACTTCAAGTTGCAAGAATCAAATGAAAAAGAAGAATGTGCCGTATTATTAAATATGTAATAAAAAGCAGAAATTAATCTCCCAAGGTCTGCTTGCTCTGTAAGTCTGCATCTCTCTGTAGTTGATAAGCATTGCTTCTCCTGGATCTGTGAGCTAAGGCGGGTGAAGAGACTGCAGAGGAGTCGAATGAGCCACCTCCTACCGCCTCTCCTCCCCTTGGGCCTGAAGACTGGTAGGGGCACACAGGTGGATATGGTGGTTCTTTTCTGTACACTTTTAATGGGACTCCATGGCCATTGGTGCTTCCTTCTTTGGTGACTCCACATGTTTGTAGCTCCTTTTTTCCCTTCCGTTTGGCCCTTCAATGCAGACGATGATGTGGAGGAGGACGTGGACTCCTTTGCCATCTTAGTCCACAACGACTTCAGTGGCTGCGCTGCACAGAGAGAGGAAATGTGGGGTGGCGTCAGCTGTACCTTTTCATTAAGGCTAAGAATGGGAAGCAGGGCTCATCTCCCCAGCTTCGTCAGGAATGGAGGGGTTTTGGGGGGCAGGTAGAAGTTATTCTTCACCAAAAGACTCAGGGTCATTGGGATGTAGCTTTCTGAGCTCAGGGCCTCACAATCTCCAAGCTTCCAGGTTCATTGTAGGGGTATGTGAGGTTTCCTGGAGGCTCAATGGGTAGTGTTTGCCCTTTGATGGCTGTGTAACCCACCCACTCTGCCTTAGAGCTTTGCAATGTTCAAGACAAAGAGGGAGCAGGGGGAAGGGCCCACTTATCTAGATCCTGGGGCTTGGTCTTCGCTGTATTTTCTCACTGCTTAAACCTCTGAATGTTTGTAAAGTAGGTCGTGTGTGTGTGTGTGTGTGTGTGTGTGTGTGTGCGTGTGTGTATTTATAATAGGAGTATCATAATAACAAATTTTAAAGATGGGCTATCTTCACAGATTCAAATGAAGGAACTAAGGATGATGGCAGGTGTATCACGCCACTGTCAGACCCCGTTCCTAAATCTGGTCACTTTCAGGAAGCCAAAGCCAGCTCTCAATAAGAGCTGAAGCCAACCCCTAGTTTTCTCTAAGCCCGAGTTCCTGGAATTCCCTTAATCTTTTCCCCAAACACACTAGAGACAGTAAATACTACTCTCTGTTTAGAAGAAACAAATAGATTTGGGAATAATTATCTCTGGTTAGAAGAAACAGAGATCGCCCTCTTCAGAGGATGTGGTAATGTGAGAACTAATTAATTTTCTCTAACCGCATTTTCTTTGAGAGATTTTGTTGGAAGTAGGGGATGAAGAACTTCCTCTGTGCTTACCAGAGGAAACACATCCTCAGAGACAGCTCCTGGGGATGTGCTGAGCATGGCAGGATGGACCAGGTGTCCTTGGTTCAGGCTGCAGAGGCCCGGCTGGGGACATAGGCTCCTTGGGAAGAGAGTGGCCACAAACGTAAGTTGCTCATCCTGGAATCTCACAGGTGTTTTAGGTTTTCTGACTTTGTGAAATGTGTGGTAATGCTCGGGGCATCTCTCATGTCCTGCCTGAAGGCTGCAGGATGTGACCCTCAGCCCTTTTCCTTGCTGAAGGAAGGAGGAAGCTCTGCCATCACAAATCACAGGAATTTATACATTTTGGGCTTGGCCAGGCCCTTGAGTTGCTCCTGAGTGAACTCTCTCTCCTTGCATTAACTCCATGCAAAGCACAGTTTCATTCTTAGGATTTGGCCATTGATGGATGTGTTCTTTGAGAGTTTCAACATCATACCCTTTGCCCAAAGGAGCAACTCTAATATCTAGAGGTGGACACTATCTAGGCTTTGGGCCATAGATCTTCCTCTCCCTTCCCTCTTTTCCATGGATGAAGCCTCTGAAACAAATTCCTCATCTTATATTTAAATTTAATCTTTGATGGAGCCTCCGGCAGGCATTGGATGTCTGGTGCCCAGAAGTCTTTGCTAATTTCCCATTCTTCTCTTTTGGGTAGGAGTCCCAATCCTGCACCTCCTTTTTGATCCTTTGCTGCTAAGGGTCACATGTTTTTCTAGGTAATCATCATAACAACCCAGTGAGGTTTGCATGCCAGGTGCTTTCTCAAAGGAATAGTCTGAAAATTAAGGCAGTTCACAACTTATTGAAAGTCAAGTGTCACCCAGCAGGCACTTCAGGGCTTCTCACCGGAGTGCTTGCTCTGATACTGAGTGACGTGCACACGCTGATGACAGCTTTTCCCATATTTGCCATCTGAAATGGTTTTTTGCCAGAATGGATTCACCAATATTGAATAAAGTTTGTGGCATGAAGAAAAAATGTCCCACAGTCATTACACCTGTGATTTTTATTTTTTTTACCATTTGTGTTCTGCTTGTGGTTAATGTCTGAGAGCACCAAGATCTCTTTTCTGGGAAGGATTCTGACTCGACCATCCCACAGCGGTTGTGAGGAAAATGGAGTCAGTTTAGTCAGGCCCCCTCGCCTCATGTCCGGCTGGGTATGATTCAGCACATCTGCTGTAAACAAGTTATACAGAGTGGTGTGACTGCACCTGCACGCCCATACACTCCTTGGCTCATTGCCACTGTTGTGTACTTTTCTGTACAGAAGACAGTGGCTTTGAACCATGCTGGCCGGCAGAGCTCTTGTTGGAATAAAGCATGCCACCAGAATCTTTTTCCAACTACCTGACTCACGACCTGCACAGGATGGGACAAAGGTGTTTGTCATCCAGTCTGAAAGTAGGGTTGACCTGCCACCTTTGTACCATGCCCTTAAGGTCACTAACTTCTGCAAACTCTTGACTCTGGGAAACCTTCCTTTAAGTGCCTCAGTGTGCTATCCAATGTGGTTTGGCTTCATCAAAAGTCTGCTTTATTATGAGCTCCATATCGTTGTCCTTGGACTCACAATCTGGGACCCAGCTGGGAGAAGGGAAGCTGTCAGCTCCTGGCTGTCCTTCAGGGGAAGGGAAGGAACTTGGAGAACAGGAAGGGCATTTTTCTCCAGAAGATGACGCTTCTGTGGCTAAGTGTATAAACTTCCCAGCATTCTGTCATTATCATTCCAACTCAGAGGGAACTCTCTCAAGGTGGGCTGCATTACATTGATGCCATTTGCTTTCTTCTCTTTAAGATCGTCTGAAGGACATTTTCAGTAGTGTACAAGCTATAACTAGCCCAGATGCACCTGTTCCTTCTTTCTACCATAAGTCAGAATAGGGATGAAAAACATTACAATGGTCAAAACTGGTCCTCTTTTTCAAGCCACAGGAGCTTGGCAGACTGATGGGAGACTTCATTGGTCCTGAAGACAAGCAGTCCTATAGGTACAGATTTGGACCAGGATTCCTCAGAATCTCTCTTGACCCCAAGACACAGAGACCAGCCTGGTCAAGGTTAGGGACAGGACCCCCATCCAGACACAAAGCCCAACCCCCTCCCCTCAAGGCCCTAGTCCTGGGGAGCTCTCCCGGAAGATCAAGCTCCCCACAGCAAAGGCTGGGAAGATGGGATGATTCTTATGAATGGAGAGAAGACCGAAGCCTACACTTCCCAACACTTCCTAACACTTCCTCATTGGAAGTCTGGTAATGGCTTATTAATTTCCCATTCTCTTCAAAGTTTTTCTTCTCACTATAACAGTCAACATCATCAACACCCCCCACCTCTCCAACCTTCACCATTCTCTAAATTTCTTTATTTAGGAAGACAAAATATTTTCTTCCAAGATAGTAAACTTGTAGATTTATATGTTATTGTTACCGCACCCTGGGTTGGGGATGGAAGTAAATATTTGCAGTTTGTGGAAAGAACTAAAAAAGAATTGCTTGTGCAGATGGAGAAATGTCACAAATGCCTTAAATTCTATCTGAAAGAAGGTGGACATACATATGTGCATACATATTGAATGAAAAAGTAGGGATTTCTGGCAAATCCGTATTTTGTTTTGCATATATATTTTAACTCAGACAGTTCACCAACTGTTTTGTAATGAAAAGTATTCACCCAGATTCCATAAAATACTAGCAGTCACGAGTGCCCCCAAACTCCAATTATTGCATGAAATTGTATGGGATGGAAACGACTCTGGATACCTCTCATTAAAGTGTTTGGTTGGTATGCTTTGGGTAATTTTTTAAAGATGGTACCCTCGTTGAATGATAAAATAATTAGAAGAGAATGAGGCTCTATGGGGCCGGCCCGGTGGCGCACTGCTACAGTGCGCCGCTTGGGAAGCGCGGTGGCGCTGCCGCCGAGGGTTCGGATCCCACATACAGACCGGCTGCTCACTGGCTGAGCGAGGGGCGGGAGCAATGCCGAGGGTTGCGATCCTGTGGCCGGTCCTGGTCCGGTACGGGCGCGACACTGAGGGTTGCGATCCGTAGCCGGTCACGAAAAAGACAAAAAGGGGAAAAAAAAAAAAAAAAAAGAGAATGAGGCTCTAGAAACAATGGAACCTGCATGTCATGAAGAGAGTGTGAGCCAAGATTGAATCTATCATTATGGATAGAAGGTCTTTGATATGGTATGTGTAATTCTCTTCTGTGTAATCACACACATTGCTCAAGCTTATGACACGGAGATTAAATTACAATCCCATGCTTAATGGAGTTTTTGTTGTCGTCTCCATCAGAAAGAAATTTTAAAATTTGTGACTTGAGGACTATGTACTTCATAACTTGCACTGGTGATTCTTCTAACTTGTTTGTGACAGGACTGGCCTGAACTGATTCAGCAGGATATTTCTGGTCCTTTTTCTTTGTGTTTGTTGAAAGAGATGACTGTTTGTTATTTAACTAAGAGAGAAATAATTTTATTTGTATTGCAGGAAAAATATTTACTGGCTCATAATTCTATTATAGTGTATTTTGCAATATAAAATTATTAAAACATGTAGATAATGTTTGCCAGCACTAACTCAATAAGTCAAAAATAAGTGTTATGACTGTCATTGAACTAGGGCTCTCTTAGTTTTTTCAGTAAATTTGGAGACAACTAGACACCCTCTATTACACTGGGAGATAGCTAGCAAATCACAGCTGTTGAAATGGGCTTGTGATATTGAAATATACAAAATTGCATGAGAGAATAACATAAAAGGCAGATAATTGCTTAGAAAGTCAGTAGGGCTCTGCTAAACCCACACAAATTGTATTAGCTTTTTCAGGGATTCTTCCAGTAATGGCATTTTTTTAAAATAAAGAAATATGCAAACAAAAGAAAGAAACAAAACCCCCAAAGGGGGAAAAAAATAAATGAAACAAACAAAAATCATTCCACACATCCCCAACTCCAAGGAGGATGAAACAACATTGAATCCCACTGTTGCTTTACATAAAAGTCGATCGCAATTATAAAGAGCAGAGCAAATGGCACCACCATTCGATAAAAAGTTCCTGCTACAATATAAAGTACTTCCTGGTTACAAACCACCTTGTAACTAATATTGCCCAGGAATGATACATATGATCTTAATTGTAGGTCTTTGTAACATGTTGCTGCTCAGCAGGCTTTAATATTACTTGGTTTTATGTTACATTGATCAAATATGATTAATTGAATCTCTCTCCTTCTAATTGGTCTATTAAAATAACATAGGATGCAAATGACTTCTACCACTTAGAGACTATGATTCAAATAGTTATAACCTTTCCTTAACAGTCTATAATAGTAATAGAGGGCAAAGAGAGTCCAAAGTCAAGTGTCTTCAAGATCTTGGAAATAAGGGATAGAAGATGCTCTCTCTGAATGTTAAACCATGAAGTCGTCAATAGATGATAAAAGAAGAGACAATCAAAGTCAAACTTTAAAAAGAGTTTCTTGTGAAATCAACAAAATGGCAGAGTAAGGATGTCTGAAATTTCTCTCTCCATAAAAGTAGTACGAACACTAGCAAAAATACACTTGCGACTGTATTTAGGATCCACCTGAATAATGCAGGGTGACTTCCCTTTCTCAACATCCTTAATTTGGTCATACCCACAGAGTCCCTGTTACCATAGAAGGTAACGTTCACAAGTTCTAGAAATTAGGACCTGGATGACTTTGTGGGCTGTTACTCACCCTGCCTCACCACTCTATCTTTTTGTTCTTTCTCACATGTTAGCCAGTTGGATTCTACTTTTATCTACTCTCTTATTTTCCTCATCTGTCTTTGTGTTCTTCTATCTATATTTCTTTTTCTTAACTATATTTCCTAAACCTTCTTTTGAAAATTTAATTTCTCCCCTCCCACATTTAATTTCTTTTTTTTATTTTTATTTTTTTCCTTTTTGTCTTTTTTCATGACCGGCAGCGAATCGCAACCCTCAGTGTCGCGCCCATACCGGGCCAGGACCGGGAACGGGATCGCAACCCTCGGTGTCACGCCCGCACCTCGCTCAGCCAGTGAGCGGCGATCCGAACCCTTGGCGGGAGCGCCACCGTGCTCCCAAGTGGCGCACTGTAGCAGTGTGCCACCGGGCCGGCCCCCACATTTAATTTCTAAACATTCCTTCTTGCTTTCTTAATATTTGTTAAAACATAGTCATTTGATTTCTGTTTCACAGGTGTAATATTTCCTCAAATGTCTTTTGATTCTTGGCTATCAATTTCATTCATTGATGAAAGAGTAATTCTGGATGGTATAATTGGATGAGTGCTAGATGAAAACTGCTAGGTTCATTTCTTTGGATACATGACATAATAATTTTAAAGATTTCAAATTTACCAAGTCCTTTAGAGTACATTGTCAAGAGTGAGGAATATCAATAAAAGTCATTACTGATATTTATTGATATTCATTTTTAGAGTGAGGCATCTAAAGGTCATTTCTGGGTAGGGTTTGTTGACAGGCAGGAATCTGGTATAACTTTATGGGTAGTTGTTTTTTTCTTGGCTGCTAATTTTCCCTCTTGAAGAAAGTGCCAATAGCCCACAAGTAAGTTTTCACTTACCCTGCTTTGATAAACCAATTGCCATTTGTCATTAGTTTTCCATTTTCTAAATTTTGTATTTATCTCTCATATGCTATTGTCATTTTTTAAAAAATTGAGATAAAATTCACATGATGTCAAATTAACCATTTTGAAGTACAGTTCAGTGGTGTTAAGTACATTTACAATGTTGTGAAACCATCACCTCTATCTAGTTCCAAAACATTTTCATCCTTCCAAATAGAAACCTCGTACCCCTTGAGCAGTCATTCCCTGTTCTCCCCACGACTGTTCAGCCCCTGGTGACCACTAATCTGACTTCTGTCCCTATGGATTTACCTATTCTGGACATTTCATATAAGTGGAATCATAAAATATATAACTTTTGTGTCTGGCTTCTTTCACTTAGCATAATGTTTTCAAGATTCACCCATGTTGTGGCATATATCAGTGTTTCATTTGTTTTTATGGCTGAATAATATTCTACTGTACAGATATACCACATTTGGTTTATGTATTCATCAGTGGATGGACTCACCTGCTGTTGTTTTACTATTCTGCTTGTCTGGATGGACGTGTACCATTTTATTCCTTTAATGACATTTTTGTAGGATTTGAGAAAGAAGCAGAGAAAATAAATGTGTTTAGCCTGCCATATTTAACCCACAGTGTATGTCAGAGTTTTAGAATTAACAATACAGACATATTGTGCTTCTCCTGCTTTACAAACACTCAAACAAAAAATTGAGCTTACATAACATAAATTAGAATTAACTTTGCCCTCTAATGGCCCACAATCAAAAGTGATAAATAATGACTTTTATTGATATTCCTTTGTAATACTGTATGTATTCATATAGTCTTTGATATACTGGAGTTGGTTTTATAAGTGACACATTTCAAATATTTGATTTTTATTTCTCTGTTTTTATTTTTGATTTAGTGCAATTATATATATTCTATCATCATTAACACAAATTAGAGAGAATTGGCTCTAAAGTTTATCCTATCCGAGAAGCTTCAGTTAGCGGAAGCTTTAGAGTCTGATTTAACAGCCACACTCACCCTCCAGCATAATTCTGGATGGTACAATAGGATGGGTGCTAGAGAGAAACTGCTAGGTCCATTTCTTTGGATAGATGACATATAATAATTTTAAAGCTTTCATATTTATCGAGTCCTTTATAATTCATTGCCGAGATGATATTGTAACAATAATAATGGAAATCAAATGGAAAAAGTCACCCTAATTATAACAAGTTAGGAGTTTTTAATGTTTCCATCTAGATCTTATGTATTGGCATCCCTAATGTTTACATAGTTATAATCATTTAAATAGGTACTAATATTTTGCTTTATTTCACATACATTGTATCATAAGCATTTAGTTTTACTGCTTTAAAACCTTCATAATGATCACTTAGTAGCCAAATTATACTTCATTATGTGAACATAACCATAATTTATTTAATCATTCTCCTAAGTAAGGTTAGGCATTTGGGCTTTTTTCAGTTCTGTTCAGCAACTGTGATGCTTGAATGGGGGTAGTTAATACCTAATTGGGGAGAAATGGCCCTATTTACAGATGATAGGTTTGTCTCAGATAATCCTGGGTTCTGTTCTTGGCTCACCCATTAGCTTAGAGGCCATGGGTAAGCTTCTTTTCATTTATTTTTTTAATTACAGTACTTGATTGAGGTCTCATTTAGATATAGTAAAATGTGCAGATCTCAAGTGTATAACTCAATAAATTTTTACATACCTATATACCTATGTGACCATATATACATGCTCTTCCCCACAAATATAACCATTATTCTGATTTCTAGCACTATAAATGAATTTTGTATTTCAAAATTCATGTAAATGGAATCATACGGTATGTACTCTTCTGTGTCTCTTCTTTTGTTCAATGAAATGTTTTTGAAATTCATCCATGTTGTTGTGTATATCAGTTTGGAAGTTTGTTCTTTTTAAATCACTGAGTAGTATTGCATTGTATATACCACAATTTGTTTACCCTTTTTCCTTCTAATGGACATTTGTGTTGTTTCTACTTTGGGGCTGTTATGAACAGAGTTGCTATGACTATATTTGTAGAAGTCTTTTCTGTAGATGCATGCACTCAGTTCTCTTGGGTGTACATCTAGGAGTGGAATTGCTATATTGCAGAGTAAGTGTAGTTGGTGAGGTTGATAGACATAAGCAATGTGCTGCAATCACAATACTGAATGGGATGGAAAATATGCCAAGAACTGACTTGTGTACATCTTTTAATTTCTCTGAGCTTTAATCAACTCCAAGATAAAGAAAATAATACCTACCCCGAAGAGTTGCTGTGAAGATTAAAACATTCAGAGTATAAAGCACCTAGCATAGGATCTGGTATTTACTAAATGGGAGTTATTATGATGGTGGTGATAGCAATGGTACAGAAGATGATGGTGGTATAATCTCTTTATATGCACTGATGGGTAGATTTGTCGAGTGAAAATATATAGCTCACCTTTTCCTCTCATCCTTGAAACAAAGTCTGAAAACTTCCATGAAGGTTCTCCCTGTACATTGGCCAGACCCGTGATTCTCACCAGGATTTTAGCATCCTATCCTTGAGATTCTGATTTAATTTTCTAAGGATGGGGGCCAGGCATCCATCTGCTTTAAACATTCCTCTGGTGGTGTTAATTGTTGTCAGGCCTGAGAACCACCGCCTTGCAGAAGAATTGATTTATTGTAAGTCTCCTCTCCCCAGACTTTGCCGTTTTTCAATACTCTGACATAGCAGATTTGTTGCATTACTCCTACATTTTCCTCTGCACTAGAACCACCGCCTTGCAGAAGAATTGATTTATTGTAAGTCTCCTCTCCCCAGACTTTGCCATTTTTCAATACTCTGACATAGCAGATTTGTTGCATTACTCCTACATTTTCCTCTGCACTAGAAACCTCACCCCAGTTGTACCTGAAACCCCCAGACAGCCTCTAAGATTTATGTCTTATTGGTGAGTTTCCTCCCTTCTTTCCCTCTTGTTTCTCTTATGAATCTCTGGTCATTTATTTTAGGGGGCGTGTCTTTGTTCCCAAGTTGCTCCTTGATTTCAAAATACAGTATCAGTCTTCTCAAATGTCACCTTATCAATATTTTCTCATTTCTCCCTCTGTTTTTACTCTTTCATTTAAAATAAACACAAATAAGGTGAACTCTTACAGCCTCTGGCAGCTGGCAGCCTGCGTGCTTGGCTGATCCCACTGTGGAGGTGCAGATTATACTGGCAGACTGTTGAAAGTTGTTGTGACTTAAGGAGCAGCTGAGTTTTCTTCTCTTTCTTTTTTCTTTTCTTTCTTTCTTTTTCTTCTTTTATTTTTTATTTTTTTGTCTTTTTCCGTGTCCGGCAATGGATCGCAACCCTCAGTGTTGCCCCCGTACCGGAATGGGACCGGCAACGGGATCGCAACCCTCGGTGTTGCCCCCGCGCCTCTCTCAGCCAGTGAGCGGGAACCGGTCTGTATGTGGGATCCGAACCCTCGGCGGGAGCGCCACCGCACTTCCCAAGCGGCCCCATCTTCTTTTAAAAATAAACTTTACTTCGTTTTACCTCTTAATTATCAAAGTAATAGATGTATACTGTGACAGGAAATTTGGAGCTTCAAGTATAGAAATCCAAAAAACAACAACAAAAATTTTGGTGCAATTTTCTCTGTATATAGTCAACACCCAATTTCAGCTCCAGCAATTCGTACATGAATGACCCTGAATGACTCCTCTTCTCTGAGGCCATTTCCTCATATTAAAAAGTGATGATAAAAACCTGGCAGAAAAATGGGCAAAAGACATGGCGAATAACTCACTAAAAAAAAAAAAAAAAAAAAAAATGAAAAAATGGCCATTACATATAAAAAATGTTCAAGTTTACTCATAAGAAACATGCAAATTAGTGGCAAAAAGTTAAAAAGTTTGGCAACATACTTTCCCAGTGAGGCAGGGGGAAACAGTCATGCTCATACATTAATAGTGACAGCACAAAGTGTCACAGCCTTATGGAGAGGAATCAGGCAATGCCTAACCAGACTTCACATGTGTTTATATTTTGATACAATAATCCTACCTCAAGGAACTTACTCTGAAGAAATATCTCAACAATATGGAAATATATATACATAAGGTTGTTGATTGCAGCATTATTCATAATTGTAAAATATTGAAAATCACCTAAATCCCCAAATATAAGAATTTTTTACTGAATAAACTATGAAACATTTATACAATGAAGAACTATGCAAGTGTAAGAAAGAAGGAAAAATAACTCCATAAATGGACATGAAGTAATTTCCTCTGAAAAAGCAAAGGCAAAGGAGTATATATAGTATGACACCTTCTATGTAAGAAACAAAAGTAATAGGAAATTACACATTGCAAGAAGGATAAATAAGAAACTAATGAGATTAGTTACCTACAGAGGGTGGCTAGGAACAAGGTAGAAAGTACAGGAAAGTGAGTGACACTTCTCTGAATATATTCTTTTGAGTGAATTTTAAAAATAAATTTATTTTTTAATTGATGTGTATTAATTGTGTGTATTTATGGGGTACAGAGCTATATTTCAATACGTGTTTACAATGCATGATGATCACATCAGGATAATTAGCATATCCATTCATGCTAATGTTTTTCATTCTCAAAACCTTCAAATAAACGATATAACCACACTGAACAGTGAGAAAGAGCCGACTCAAGTAACTTTGAATATAGTGCTTTGGCTATTTTCAGTCAAAAGACAATCTTCAACTATGTTTATTAGGTTTGTTTTTCACAATGTATGGGTTAGCAATGCTGAAATTACTTTATGTGTATGGTAAGACTGAGCAAGTGAGTAAATATATTGATTATGCTGGCGAACAGATTTTCACAGTTGGAGAAGAGGGATACAAATAAAAAGCAAGGGAAGGCTGAGAACAATACTGTGGGGCTTGGTGTTGGATTGCAATCAGAGGTATCTGTATGAATATCTGCTTATCCATATGCACACATATGCTATATACATATATACTTAAGTATATGTATGTACTTACATATGTGTGCATATATACTCATTTATACTAGTATATGTATATGAATACATCTCTATTCATATGTATGTGTATACACACCCTTATATAAATGTACACACACACATTTCCTAACTGCTCACTGAAAAGACTTAAAAGTAAACAACAACAACACATTTTTGTTTTCAAATATTGTGCCCAATGAAAAATAGTGAGTGATGCTTGAATTCATGACTGATTCCAGGGTTGGGGAAGAGAGAAACCAAGATGAGCCTGGAACATCTTCTTGGCTAACAAGTAAGAATGCACTTCAAAAAATAATGGGAACCTGTATTAGTTTGGGTTCTCCAGAGAAACAGAACCATTAGGGTAAGGGGATATATACAAAGAGATATATTATAAGGAACTGGTTCACATGATAATGGAGGCTGGCAAGTCCCAAGACCTGCAGGATGAGTTGGCAAGTTGGAGACCTGCAAGAGCTGGCAGTGTAGTTCCAGGCTGAGTCTGAATGCCTGACAACCAGGAGAATAAGTGGTGTAATTCCAGTCCAAAGGCTAGCAGGCTTGAGACCCAGGAAGATCCAACGCTTCAGTTACAGTCCAAAGGCAGGAAAGACAGTTTGAACACCATCAGGCAGGAAGAATTCTTTCTTACTCAGGGGAGGGTCTCCTTTTCTCTATTCAAGCCTGTAACTGATTGGATGAAGCCATCTGCCTTATGGACAGTGATCTTCCCTTACTCAGAGTACTGATTTAAATATTAATCTCACGCAAAAATAACCTCACAAAAACATTCAGAATAATGTTTGTCCAAATATCTGGGTATCCATGGTCCAGTCAATTTGACACATAAAATTAACAATCAGAGGACCCATGAAGAAAGAAAATAAATAATGATAACAATAGATGTGCTTTGGTCTGTTTGTGTTGCTATAACAGAAATACCTGAGACTGGGTAATTTATAAAGGAAAGAGGTTTATTTGGCTTATGATTCTGGGACAGCTGCATCTGGCACGGGCCTCAGGCTGCTTCTACTCATGGAGGAAAGCAGCAGGCGGCCAGCGGGTACAAGCAGATCACATGGCGAGAGGAAGCAAGAGAGAGAGAGAGAGAGAGAAGGTGCCAGGGTCTTTTTAAGCAACGAGCTCTCGTGGGAACTAATAGAGCAAGAACTCACTCATTAATCCCCCCTCCCCCAGGGAGATCATTAATCCATTCATGAGGGATCTGCCCCCATGACTCAATCAGTTTCCAACACTGCCACATTGGGGATCAAATTTCCACATGAGCTTTGGAGGGGACAACACATCCAAACTCCATCAAGATGACAACTCATTGAATAAAATAAGAATTGTGAGCCCATAGTGATGATAAACACATTAATAAATGAGTAGAAGAAAAAAAGAAATCTCTTCCTTACAGGAAAAAGCCAGGAACAATAGAATTAGAAGATCACCAGTTTGCAAATATCATAGCAATAACTGATTCAGACAAATATCTATAATTATTACATTACTAGGTGGAAATCTGATGAGGCAATAAACATATACATACTCTCAAAGAATAAAAAAACAGTAACTTTACAGTGAAGAAGCTGGCTGACACCACCTGATGGCTTCAGCCACGTTTAACACCACCAATAATAAGACAAACTGACATCATGTATCTCCTGATATAACGTTATGAGAGGGACACAGTATCACGGATGTAGTGTTCATGCCAAAAATGAAGACAAACACAAATTGAGGAGCAACTTACAAAATGTATGACCGACACACTTTAAAAATGTTGATGTCACTAAAAACAAAAGCCGAGAAACTGTTTCAGGTGAGAAACTGTTTCAGGTTAAAAGAGACTGAAGAGATATAATGTCTAAATGTAACGAGTAATTCTGAATTGGTTCCTGGATCTGAAAAAAATTTGCTATACAGGACATTACTGGGACAATATGGTATAAAAATATTATCATATGAGGGTACTTCAAAAGGCTTGTGGAAAAACAGAATTAAAAGATAATATTAACTTTTCCATGAACTTTTTGAAGTACTCTTTTATAAGAGTGAAATTTCCTGATATTGATCATTATACTATGGTTATGTAATAGAATGCCCTTGTTTTAAGGAAACACAGTGAAGCATTTGGAGGTAAAGGGGCGTGATGTATGTGGTGTATGCACTTTTCTAATTTTAGGTATTTATGCTTCTCTCTCTCTCTCCCCCTTTCTTCCTCCTACAGCTGGTATTCCCAGGCTACCTCAGGCCTGACTCTACTTACCTTCTGACATCAGATGAGATTGGGTTCATTCAGGACGGTATGGCCATAGACTATGTTGCTTCTATTTTTCTTTTTTTAATAAATAAATTAATACCTTGATGATCACAGTATTATATGTAAAGTGTATATAAATGTATAAAATATACTCATATATACATTATATAGTGATTGTTTATAAATGCATAATTTATAAGAATAATGAATTTCTGTACCCTTTCATGATGGTGTAGGACAGGGTCCTCAAAGTGATATTGTTAAGTCAAAGGGATGTTTTAAAAACTCCTTAGTTCACTGCCAAGCCAAATGGTTTTCCAGAAAGATTTTCCCTCATATTCTCTTGCCCTAGCAGGATAAGAATGTGTCTATCTTGTCTCTCCCTCACCAACATTGCCTGTTATCAGTTATTTTACTCTTTCAGAAGGAGTTAATTTTCAGAAATTAAACTGTTTCTGGGTGATAGAATTTTGTTAGATTTTATTTTATTTATTTGTTTGTTAGTTTTTAGAACTTTCTACTTAGTACTTTTCTCTATAGCTTCGTGTTTTCCTAAGAGGAATTACAAAAAAAGAAAGCCAACCCCCCCAAACAAACAAACAAAAACAAAAACAGCCCACAATGAAGTATTCTTAAAGAAAAAGAAGAGTTTAGTGGTCATCAGAATAATAAGGGAAACAATATGGTTGTACAGTTTTTATTATTCACATGGAAAAGCATGCTGGCCTCTGGAAAATTAAAGTCTCCTCAGGTAACTAGACCTGAGATAGATTTTCTAGGAGGGTTTCATATGCTGGGTAACTGGTTTTGGCACCCTGGATTCAAGTCCTGGCTCTTTCAGTCACTGGCTTCTGATCTTTCTAAGCCTTTGTTTTCTGTGAGTAAAATGGTTGTTGGGAAGTTTAAGTGAGGTCAAGCGAGGGTTAAAGTAAATGCACATGGAGACCAGGCCTGAAGAATCCCTGAGCAGACAAAGCCAGTTAGGCCCCATAAGTGACACTAACCTTGTTTGATTTGCAACCATAAGCGAAACTTAACTTGAGCTGTTTCTTATAAATGCCTGCATTAAAGAAAAACTGAACTTAAGCTTAACCAATCAGAAGCAGCTAACAAATTTGTATAACTAGGGGCTTTCCAATGGGATAGACCAGATAAGGCAACTGTAGAATTGCAACCAATAAAATACTTTTTTTGCTTTACTTCTGTGTTCTTCCTATAAAAGCCTCTGCCTTGTGTTCCCTCAGCAGAAACTCTGAACCACTTCTGGTTTGGAGCTGCCTGATTTATGAATTGCTGTTTGCTCAAATAAACTTTAAAAAATTTTATTGTGCCTCAGTTTACTTTTTAACATGGAAAAAATGGTGACATACTAAATGTCTTGTGTTCCCTCAGCAGAAACTCTGAACCACTTCTGGTTTGGAGCTGCCTGATTTATGAATTGCTGTTTGCTCAAATAAACTTTTAAAAATTTTATTGTGCCTCAGTTTACTTTTTAACATGGAAAAAATGGTGACATACTAAATGTTTTAAAAGTATTCATTTAGTAAAATTCATCATGCAATGAACAATGTTTTCAAAAGCCACAATCTTACAATAAATAAAGGAGTGGGTGTTTGCTTATACATAGTGTCTCTTAATGTAAGACAGAAGGAGACTATTGCCAACGTGCAACCCACAGAAGGTAGTTAGTTGTCCTAGGATTAGAATCCACAACTCCAGTGACTGTAGCTTAGTAATGAACTGAGCCAGAGGTCTCTTTTCCAGATGGCCATGTCCTACATGCTTGATTACATTCCGACACTTGCCCAGGAGACCACCAAAGCACAGTCACCTGCTAATTAACTTCTGACCTAAGGCTTTTTTAGATAGGAGAGCCTTTATTTGGTTTGATTCTCAAAGTAACAAAACCAACAGTTTTGTTTGCACAAAAATTCTGTAAAACAGTATTTAGGTTACCTAGGAATCAGACATGTTTGAAAAGATGTGGCCATCTCAAGTTTCTTTAAATCAATTTGCCTGATTGAAAAGATATTTAACATATCCCACCACCAAAAGATCTCTTAAAGAACAATCGTCTACTTTTACATGGCTATAAAGGAGATACATTTCCCCCAGCTCTAGGTTCTGATTGTAAAACAAAATCATTAGTTGTAAAAGTGCTGCTAATTTAAGGTTTAAAGGAATGGATGTTGAAAAATTAGGTCTTTAAAATCTATTTTTCTCTCCAGGAAACAGTCATCATAAAATGCATTCCCTTGTCTCTTGATAGTAAGCAGATGTCACACTCCCACAAAACAGAGCTCAAGAAACCTTAGCCTGTGGGGCAGAATCTGCCATAAATGTCAGAAGATATTTACTTGGCCAAGATTTATGTTACAGTGAAATTAAGTCTAATCTTAAAAGAAATCGCTTAATTAATATTTATGCATACTAGTAAATAACTTGAAAACACATGCCACAAGTTTCTAATAAGAAGTGGTAAGACAATGTACCATGGCTTTGATGTATAGAGATAGAAATAGAGCTTGGTTTAAAGAAAAAGAAAATCCAGCTCTCTCTGGATGGTGCCTCTTTTCCAATTTCCAAGTTTCAATTTGTGGAATAGGGGGCTATTAATTTACATTGATGATAACTTCTTTTTAATGTCGAGATAAACTCAGTGATGCCTGAAAATACCCAGGTAAAAGGTCTTTCTTTGCAGAAATTTGTGGAAAGAAATGGGGAATTTCATTGCCTGTTCTGGTGAAACTGCCTCTCTAACTGTCTGGGAGCGCTTTAATTGCGGCAGTCGTTTGGGGAGTGTGCAAAAGCACAGTAGGTCACATTTTCAAAGCTTGCTTCATCTCCAAATTCTCTGATGACCATATGGCCCAACCTGTGACTCTGGTGATTGGCCTTTTTGGAAAGAAAATCTATTATAGGTTTTGCTAAGGCTAAATTGCAGCTGAAATGTTATGACTTTCTTAGAAGATTTACAACTTGGCATGGATTTGCCATTCCCTGGTACTCCAAAGGCACCTCAGAGATAGGAGGATTTCTCCTTCCTTATTCTCATTTTGTTCTTGGCAAGTTTAGTGCTCCATCATTCTGTTATAGAAACAGTTCCAAATCTCCAAAATTTGGCAAATTTGAGATCTTTCGTTTTAATCATGGTGGAGATGGTTTCAAATTCTTTAATCAAATTTAAGAATGTAGTTTCAGAGGTAAAATTCTTACCTCGCTCTCCATTTCAGCCTGCAAATCCTGTTCCTTTTCCCTAATTCCACAATTTTAATTAAAATAATGAAATGACTAATGCCATGTGAAGTTTTTCAAATATAAAAGTGGGAAATTCACACTTCAAATATTTAACATTTATTTGGAGAAGTCAAAAAAGCTCCATTAGTCCAGGTCATTGATACTTAAAAAGTGATTGATTATTAATGTGTCAAGATGTTTTCATATTTAGGAATTTTTTTTTTTCCTTTTTGTCTTTTTTACTGACCGGTAACGGGATCACAACCCTCGGTGTCGCGCCCGTACCGGGGACCGGCAACGGGATCGCAACCCTCGGTGTTGCACCTGCACCACCCTCAGCCAGTGAGCGGGAACCAGTCTCCACATGGGATCCGAACCCTTGGCGGGAGCGCCACCATGCTCCCAAGCGGCGCACTCTCCAGTGCGCCACCGGGCCGGCCCAGAATTTTTGAAGTCTTCCTAACAACCATGCTGTTAACTTATATTGGTGGTGCCCCTGGCTCTAACTACCTGGCTCAGTCACTTCAAGTTGCTTCTGTTCCTGTGAATATAGCAAATAAGAGGATGTGTCTTCATGATTTGAATCTCTTATTGAATTATCCCCAAACCGAAACTAAGATCTTTGTCTACTTAAAACCAGACTATCTTACCCAGTAAACAATTAATATTTTGTATTTTATATACCACTTTTTAGTTGATTTCTTAAATTAGATGTTAGCATGCCACTAATCTCAAGCAGAAATGGAAGTGCCAGGCATTATTTAATCATTGATTTAAGAAATAAATTAAATTGGGGAAAACCCATCAAATTGTGCAGAGCTCTAGAGAAAAAGAATTATCAATAAATTACAAAACTACCATTCAATATCCGGTCTTAGGAAAGGATTGTAAAATCTGTCTTTCTTTTTTTTAATTTAAAAACTCACTCGATTTTCTTAAGGTGTATAACTGCTCTCAGTCCGTTGTGTTAAAGACAGCTTGCAGTCTTTTTATGAACTATATAATGTTAACTCTTAGTTCTTTCTCAGAAGTTACATTTACTTCTAGCCTAGACTGCTTTTAGTGAATATAAAGACAAGGTAGATATTTGACTTATTTACCCTTAGAGTATAAAGATACTTCCAGAAAATTAGCTTCTTTTAAGATACGTACAGGTTGGTGGAAGTAGGTTTTAGAGAAAAGATGATGTTGAATTTTTTGAAGGAAAAATATATCAGGAGGATTACATTGATTAAGAATTATGGAGTTATGAAAATATTCAGATTCAAAGTTTACTTAGAGGATATCTAGATAAAATTCCTATATTCTGCTATATGGAAAGAACACTAGATAGGGAGTCACATGATCCAAGTCCAGGTAGTTAGCTTTGTGCCATGCATCAATCATTAACTTATCTAGGTCAATTTCCTCATTTGTAATATCAGAAAAATGATGCTTTTTCTATCTGCTTCAGAGTTTTGAGAATTAAATAAAATCATAAATGTAAGCATGAAATCATAAGTCATGACACAATTTGTGGAGACAGATTAAATATATGCCCAATATTCTTCGACAGAAAGCATAAGCCCTACATTGTTTCTCGGTTTCCATAAGCCGTAGTTTCTTTGATTCAGTCTTGGCTAATATAATCACGGCTACAGCCAGATCGTTGATGCAGGAGCTTGTTACATATGGAGATTGAGAATGTTTGCAAGATACTTAACACCTTTTGGTCTCAGTGTTTCTTTTCATTCTAAAACATTATTGAAGACCCCAAAGAGCTTTTGTTTATTTGAGCTATTTCTATGAATAGTTACTGTATTAGAAATTAAAACTGAGTTTAAGTTTTATATATATTAATTAATTTAAAAAGAGCAACACATTTATTACATGTAAATGTAAATAAATATTTTGATGAAAAATAAGTGTATTTTTGAAAACAAAAAATTAATTTAAAAAGTGGTGTTGTTTTACATTTTGGCAAATATCTTTACGGTCTGACTTAATAGAAAACAGCTGGACCTTCACATGTGCTTCTGCATTTCATCTCATGATATCACACATCATGTAGCCTCTGGAAAGTTACATTCTATAGTCATGAGACAATGTGAGTCTTAGTATTATTATAAAAACAATTTTGACCTCATGGATCCCCTGAAATGGTCTCAGGGACCCCCAGGTGTCCCCGACTACTTTGAGGACTGCTGGCTTAGAAAACACTAAAAGCATACATTGTATCCTGTATTGTAATGAGGGCACCTCCTATCAGAATGACACCTGAATCTGAATTAGTAATCATACAAATCTTACTAGGCTGTTATTTAAATATCTGATCAGTTAATAATAATCTCCCATGAATTTAGCAATTGTTATTATAGCTAAAAACACAAATTTGTTTTCAGGGGAGCTGAGTTTTATGTTATTTCACTTGTGCATAAAGGGATTAAATATCTTCCTGCAGTCAGAAAAGCATCAGGATTCCTTGTCTGACTTATTTCTCTATTGGTTTTTTTGTATAATCAGTGACTAAATTACAAACTCGTTTCTTCAAAACCTTAGGAGGAAAAACTCACTTTGATACAAATGTAAGATGGTATTCTTACTGTGGATGAGACCCAGGAAGGTTAGGGATTTGCCTAAAATCCACAGCAGCCTGATGGGAAAACTGCAAATGAAACCCAAAGTGCTTTTATCATGATCCACGCTTGCGCATTTGGTTAGAAAAGTTAACTTTTAGTAGAAATAGGAAAGTGCCCTCAACCTCGGAACAGGCCAGAACCCTTGTCATGTGCTCCCATAGTGACTTTCACTTTCCCTTCATAATGCTCTTGTTCTGATTTCTAGTTCAATGTTCACCACCCATCAGAACGTAAGCCTCATGAAGACAGACTCACGTCTGCCTTGTTCATCATTGTATTAGTCCTGTATTTAGGTTCTTGAGAGAAACAGAATCCACAGATATAGAAATTATACCTATAAAAGGATATATATATATAGATATGGTCACATGCAGCATAATGATGTTTCAGTCAATAATGGATTTGCATATATGATGGTGCTTAAGATTATAATAACTATACCATACAACCTGGGTATATAGTAGGCTATGCCATCTAGGTTTGTGTAAGCACACTCTATGATGTTCACGCAATGACAAAATCGCCTAAGGATGAATTTCTCAGAATGTATCCCCATCACGAAACAACAGATGACTTTATGTAAAGATTACGAGGGATTGCCTCATGCAATTATGGAGGCTGAAAAGTCTCATGATCTTTTTCTGTCTGCAAGCTGGAGACCCAGGAGAACCAGTGACGTAGGTCCAGTCTAAACCAGAAGGCCTGAGGACCCGAGTAGCTGATGGTGTGAGAGCTAGTCTGAGCCCAAAGCCTAAGAACAAGGAATGCTGATGTTGGAAGGCAGGAGAAGATGGATGTCCCATCTCAAGCAGAGAACAAACTTACCCTTCCTGTGTCCTTCAGTTCTATTCAGGTCATCAAAGGATTGGATGGTGGCCATCCTCATTTGTGAGGGTGATCTTCTTTACTAAGTCTACCGATTTAAATGCTAATCTTTCCTAGAAACACTCTCACAAATACACCTAAAAATAATGTTTAACCAGCTAACTGGGCATTCCTTAGCCCAGTCAAGTCAACACATAAAATTAACCATCACAATTCCTGACACATAGCTGATGTTACATAAATATTTATTGAATTAATGAAAATTAATTTACTGTAATAAATCCAAAGAATTAGAGTCAGGCTAAGTTTGACTGGGCTTGGAAATTAATGTTATTATTTAAAATCCTGCTTCCAAATGCTGTGGCTAAAACATACAACCAGTTTATGACATAGCAATTTCAGATCTGAAAATATGCGAGAGAAATTAGGACATAGGTTCACCCAAACACATGCACACGAATGCTCATGGCGGGGCTGGCTGGTTAGCTCAGTTTATTAGAGCATGGTGCTGATAACATCAAAGTCCAGGATTCCATCCCTGTACTGGCTAGCTACCAAAAAAAAAAAAGAATGTTCATGGCAACTTTATTCATAACGGCCTCAAACTGAAACAGCCCAAATGTCCATCAATAGAGCATGGATAAATAAATTGTTGAATATTTATACAATAATGCTATGCACAGTAATAAAAGACACTTTTTATATGTTATGAACATGTATGAATGTCACAGATCTCATGTTGAGTAAAAGAAGCCAGACATGGGGCAGTACATACTGTGTAATTCTATGTATATGAAGTCCAAGAATAGGCGAAACTAATTCTACAGTGACTGAGGCTGGAATAGTGGCCACCTCTGAGTGTATGTGTGGAGGTGCTGACTGGTCAGGGGAATGAGGGAACATTTGGGGGTAATGAAAATGTCCTATATCTTGATCTGGATGGTAGTTTCATGAATGTAAATGAGTGTGTAAATTCATCAAGACCTACACTTAAAAATGAATGCACTTTGTGTGCTTTACTCTCTATATATTATACCTCAAAATATATTTTTATTTAATCCTAAAACTAGTACTGTCTCTAGAGGACATTTTAAATCTTCAATCTTTCAAGGAAAATTTGCTATGCTCAAATTTTTAACAATGTTCTATTTTCTACATAAATGATATGATTAACTAACATTGATACTTAACATTTATGGCATGTTTATTATGCTGCATCCACCAGGATGCTTTACCTACATTAATTGATTTAATGACATCTGATTATCACTTCAGAGGTTACAGAGTACTTTTGAGCATATCGTTCCACTTAAAATTTATGTTAACTCCTGGAGATGGCTAAAGGAATAACCCCATTTTATACATCAAGTAATTGAGGTTCTGAAAGATGGGGATACTTCTCCAAGGTAACATAACTTGTAAATACCAAAGCTTTCCCTCAATCCCAGACCCTCTGATGCTACACCACTCCTGCTACCACGGATAAGGCCTAGATAAGGTACTCTGTTGTTCTTTTGTAGATCCATGACTCGGCACTATTCTGGTGAATTCAAAATATCAGCATTCTCACAGCTTCTTCAATTGTGAACAAATGACTTTTTTTGTTTGTTTGTTTTGTTTTGTTTTTATTGGTTACGAATATTCATGGGGTACAAAGCAAATTTTCACCACTCGTGCCTAAGATGTGATGTCCAGATCCATACTGGCAGCATGTCCATTACCGCAAATTGTGATTATACCCCCTGTCCCCCACCCAATTATCCCCTCAATTATCCCTGATCTCCCTCCCCATCCCCCATCTTTCCTTCCTTCTTTCTCTCTTAGCTCCCACTTGTGAGAGAGTACATATACCCAGTTAGACTGTCTAGAATCAAATGACATTTTATGTTGAAGATAGCCTTGCACCTGAGGGTCACAGCCAGAGCCCTGTTAGATCTGGGTGGTGCAATGCACAGCATGATCCAGCAGAGTAGAGCATCAGGGAGCCACTGACACATGGAAGACTCCTGGAAATCACTCCAGATGGAAATGCTAAGGTTGGCAGCCTCTTCTCACTTGTCCTACCACAGAGGAATTAGAAGTCATCGAATATATTGCAAAGGCACAAACCACACAGTATGAACTGGCTTGGAATCAAAGGGCTTGAGTTGGTGTTTCAATTCCACCATTGGTTCTGGGAACTTGGGTACTTTTCTGGGTTTTCAATTTCTCTTCTATAAAATGATCAGTTCACCCATGGCCAGTTCATTGCTAATATCCCTTGAAACTCTGTGAATACATTCTGTAATACAAGCCTCAGAGGCAGCCTCTTGCTGCAGAAATACAGCTACAAGTCAGCTATCTGTGAGATGGACAAAGTAATGCCAAGATCATAGTGTTTTATAATGATCAAACAAGTTAATGTCCATGAAATAGCTTTGGGAATGGAAAAAGGCTCTCAAATGTTGTATCATGTACAGTATTTGCAATAATCAATTAGAGTAATTAATTCTCATCTGAGATCAGCCATGCAGTAGAAGGTTAGACCATTCATATCCTTCTCTTCACGTACTGAGTTAACAGTACTGCCCGTCGGATGCTGCAGTTTATGCATTCTGAGAGAGACCCTCATTAACTACCACATCACAATTCGTGTATATTGCCTGGTATTATTCTGCATGGTGTGTGGCAGGTGTTAGTGTATAAATCCTATCTACCCAACAACAGGTAGGTTCTTGGGAAGGAGGGTCATATAATGCGTATCCCTTTCCTAATCCTAGTCAGTATATAACATATGGCCAGAAATGTAATGAATATTATTATTTAACTCATTCATTCACAAATATTTACAGAGCACCTTGTAATGGTTATTATACATTAGACACATGACATTCACAAGTCTCTAAATATACCATGTAATTTCTTCACCTTTAAGATGGGAGGAGTACTTTCTTCAAAAGTTTGTTTTGAAGATGAGTGGAGATCATGTATTAAATGAGAATAACACACAGCCATGATAAGATGCAGGCCCCAGGCAGTGAGCTAGAATCACTCACTGGCCAGATGATTAGGGCTACGTCCCTCCTCTACTTAAAACAACCCTTCAGTGGCTCCCTATTGCCTCAAAGATTGAACTAGATCTCTCACCTTATTGTCCTGCCCAGCTTCTTTTCCATCCCGCCTCCCCTGCTCCTTTTGGGAAATCTTTCCCCACTCCACGTGGTCCTGATGTATCAACATCCAAAACCCCCACTCCTTCCCCAGTTACCCTAGGGTTTTTCTGCTAAAACCAATATGGATGATGACTCTCTTCCTTTTGGATTGCAAGCCATAGACATGTAGGCTTGGGCTGCTGGAACTCTTCTTTCCCATGAAAAAGCCTGTGTGTAACAGGAGAAAATAAGGTTAAATATGCAAAGGAAAGCAGAGACAGAGCTTGGAGATAGAAGGAGGGAGAAACGATGCTATGGTCTGAGCCCCTAGATCCATTCACGGTATTAGGCTTGTCGTTGGGATGACATGAGTTAATAAAGGCATGCGAGTAAAAATGTACGTAAGAATGTACATGTTCAATCACTGTTAGCTATCCTTATTCATATCTTCACATATAATATTTCTGTGTGTTCTTGTCTTACTTCTCCAGCTACGCTGCGAAGTTTTTGAGAACAGGCACTCATGTCTGTTCCTCCAGCTATTAGCATAGCGCCTGGCTTACACTAAGTCTCAATAACCCTCATTGAAGGTATCAGCAGATTCTGGTTCCTGTGAGACATAACCACTGTGTAACTTCAGCCTCAGATTTCTAAACAAGTCTGTGATTTTGTTAGTAGATTTGGGCCATTTAGTCCTAAGATGCGAAAAACATCTTTTGCCTGTGGTTTTGCTTCATTAATTCCATAGTGTTCCCACTTGGGCTAAACTACCATGATGTTGTTTTTGTGCAACAACTGTTTTTTATTTTTATTCTTCATCATGCTTAGATTGTCTTTTGAGAGAGGTGAAGTTAGGAAATTTTTCTAGAGTCCTAATTTAAAAAAAAAGTCAGTAAGCAAAGACTCCCAGCTCCTTGAGTTATGCTTGAAAAGAGAAAATTAGTTCTGGTGCTAAGCTTTGAAAAGATCAAATCGCTCCCAAGCTCCACAGAGATGGTTAGAATGAAAAGCATCTTAAAATTAAATTCTTTATGTTTCCTTTGGTGCGTTTTCCCCTTTCCTGTAGAAGATGGAGTTAAAAAGGATTCCTAATGATTTTTTCATGTTTTTAATGTGTGCAAAATCTTAATGTCTGTTTAACACTAGCATTTGAAGCTGTGTTCAAGTTAATTTATTAATGAGAAAAATACATTGCCTATTTGAATTTCAGTTCTGAGGCCTGAGTAGAATGGAATGAGTCAGTTTATTTCAATTTCCTGCCTGAATTTAGTGGACAAATGTGGAAATGATATTATGATGAGTAGAATTTTTAGCCTGAAGTTTCCATGTCCACAAGTGATACCCTTGAATATAGAGAATTGGAAACGTACACTCAAATAGATTCACTGAAGCACATGATTTGAGAATCAGCTCTCATAAAGGAGAGGACCCATATCCTTCATCCTTTCAGATCTCCAGCTGGACCATTAGCTCCAGACATAAAACAAAGTGCTGGGAGAAGGATTCCTTTGTTGTTAACAGCTTTGTGCTTGCATGGTGTGTGCATGTGTGAGTTTGCAAAAGTCTGTCCGTTGAGTGTCTCTCCAGTCTGGAGCATCCTCTCCCCAAACCCTCATTCAGACCATTTCTTTAAAGCCTCTTATCTGAAAATTAAGCAGTAACCTCCTGCCTGGGGGCCCTTGCCTGGTGTCTTCCCTTCCCTATTTGTATTTCGTCTTTCTGCAAGTATATCTTGATAAATAAAACCCATGCCTGATTATATCACTTTGGGGAAACTCCAATGGCTTCTCATTGCCTCCTTAATTTAAATAAGTGATTTTTGTATGCATTAACAAATGGGAGCCATTCAAGAACCCAGGAAGGACAATGTGATTACTATTTTTCCTGTTTTACAGATTACTGAGGCTCAGGGAGTTAAAATGACTAAGCTAATATCACATAGTGAGTAACGGCTGGGACTTAATCCCAGATTCTTCGACTCAAGAATCCCACAGTATATTAATCCCACACTATATTAATGTTTTACAAAACATTGATCATTTTTCATAAAAAAGAAGGTTTTTAAGCTATAGAAAGTTTCCAACACATAAATAACTCCATGAAACATCACCTCTAGATAAACATAATTTGGCATGTGCTATGTTCAAACCTTTGTAAAAGTAAAAAATACAGTTAAAGGTACAGTTAAAGGTTCTTGCTTTCCCACGACACTTTCTTTTTTCTTCAGAGGTAATTGACATATTGAAATTGGTACGTATATTTTTCATCTATATTTTTACCATAGATGTACCAATAAACAATGCATTGCATTGATTTTTTTGTTTTAAAAATTACATGATATTATTCGGTCCATTTATTTTTTAAACTTCTTTATTGAGGTATAATTTACATACCAAAAATATACATATTTAATCTACACAATTTGATGAATTTGGACATATGCATACACCACAATCAAGGTAATAGATATATTGGTTGCCTCCAAAAATTTCCTTGTGCTTCCTTTTTTTTCCTAGTAAGAACTGTTAACATGAGATCTATCCTCTTAAATTTTTTTAAATGCACAAACAGTATTGTAACTACAGGTACATGTTGTACAGCAGATCTCTATGCAAGAACTTACTTATCTTGCATAATGGAAACTTTATCCCCATTGAACAGCAACTCCCCATCTCCATCTCCCCCCAGCCCCTGGCAACCACCATTCTACTTTCTGTTTCTATGAGGCTGACTATTTTAGATACCTGTGTGAGTGGAATCATGGGGTACTTATCCTTCTGTGACTGGCTTGTTTCACTTAGTGTGATGTCCTCCAGGTTCACCCATGTTGTTGCATATGGCAAGATTGTCTTCTTTTTATTTTTATTTTTTTATTTTTTTATTTTTTCCTTTTTTTGTCTTTTTGAGATTGTCTTCTTTTTAAAGACTGAATAATATCCCATTGTATGTCTATACCATGTCTTGTTTATTCACTCATCTGTTGATGAACTTTTAGGTTGTTTCCATATCTTGGCTATTGTGAACAATGCTGCAGTGAACATGGAAGAGCATATATATCTTCAAGATCTAGACTTCAATCCTTTTGGATATATAACCCCCAAGTGGGATTGCTGGGTCATATGGTAATTCTATTTTTAATTTTTTGAGGAACCACCACACCATTTTCCATAGTGGCTGTACCATGTTACATTCCCACCACCAGCATACAAGTGTTCCAATTTCTCCACATCCTTGTCAACACTTACTATCTTTTAAAAAATAATCCATCCTAACAGGTGTGAGGTGATATCTCATTATGATTTTACTTTGCATTTCCCTAATGATTAGTGACATTGAATATTTTGTCATATACTTGTTGGCCATTTATTTGTATGTCTTCTTTGGAGAAATATCTGTTCAGGTCTTTTGCCCATTTAAAAATTGGGTTATTTATTTTTTTGCTGTTGAGTTCTAGGAGTCCCTCGTATATTTTGGATATTAATTCCTTATCAGATAAATGGTTTGCAAATATTTTTTCCCATTCTGTAGGTTGCCTTTTCACTCTGTTGATTGTTTCTTTTGCTGTGCAGAAGCTTTTCAGTTTGATGTAATCCCAGTTGTCTAATTGCTTTTATTGCATATGCTTTGGGGTAATATCCAAGAAATCATGGACAAACCTAGTGTTATGAAGTTTTCCTCTATGTTTTTTCCTAAAAGTTTTACAGTTTCAGGTCTAATGTTTAAATCTTTGGTCCATTTTGAGTTGATATTTGTGTATAGTGTAAGATAAGGGTCCATATTTGTTCTTTTGCATGTCGATTTCCAGTTTTCCCAACATCATCTGTTAAAGAGACAGTTTTTCCCTGTTGTGTATTCTTGGCACCCTTGTCAAAGATCAGTTGACTGTATATACATGGATTTATTCCTGGGCTCTCTTTTTGTTCCACTAGTTCATATATCTGTATTTATGCCAGTACCACACTGTTTTTATTACTATAGCTTTGTAGTGTATTTTGAAATCAGAAAGGGTGGTGCCTCCAGCTTTGTTCTTCTTTCTCAAGATTGTCTTGGCTATTTGAGGTCTTTCGTGGTCCATATGAATTTTAGGATTTTTCTTCTAGGTATAGAAGGAATTTACTTCAACTTTAAAGGCCATATGTGAAAAGCCCACAGTTAAGATTTTACTTAACATTAAAACTTAATGGTGAAAAACTGAAAGCATTTTCTCTAAGATTAGTAACAAGGCAAGGATGCTTGGTTTCTAGAAGTTATTTAAATTCTAAATATAAAGCTTTTGTAACTTCTTTTCATTGTGAGTACCTTCTCCTAATTTGTGTTTTTTTCTAAATTTATAGTCTTTTGGTTCATGGAAATTTTAAATTATGATATAAAATATAACACATTTTTCTTATGTGGCTTTTATTATTGCATCTTAAGTCCTTCCCTAACTTGATATCAAGAAGATATCCACCCATTTTTTTGTTCCAATAGTTAAAAGTTTTGTTTTTAAATTAAGATATTTAATCCAACTGCAGTTTATTTTGATATCTAGTGTGAAGCAAAGACCTAATGTTATTTTTTCCATATGGATAACCAATTGTCCTGGCATTATTTATTAAATAGTCTATCATTTCCTCACTGACTCCTTTTCTGAGCTTGGTCACATGCCAGTTGCCATAGGTGAGTGAGCTGCTTCTGGGCTTTTCTAGTGTCTTTCTTTGCCCCCCCCCCCCCCTTTTGGTCACTGTGTCAATTCCACAGTTTCTTAGTTGTTAAATCTTTATAATATAATATATTAATACCTAGTAGAACAAATTTGTCCTCAAATTGGTATTCTTCCTTTTAGCCCTTCTTGGCCCTTTACACTTTCAGATAAATTTTAGGATCAGCTTGTCTCTCTCTCTCTGTATGTGTGTATATATATATATGTATGTATATATATGTATGTATGTATGTCTTGGTATTTTAATTGGATTGCATTGGAATTTTAATTTGTAGAGAATTGACATTTTTACAGTATTGAGTCTTCTCAGCAAGTTAGACATACTTTTCATTTATTTACATCTTTTATGCCTTCTAATTTTTTATTTTTTCGTAAAAGTTTTACCTAAGATTTAATTAATTTGGATTAATTCTCAGGCTCATTAAAATTTTATTGCTATTATGAAAGCTGCCTTTTAAAAACATATTTATTAATTAGGTGTTACTAATTACTAGTAATTAGGTGGTATATATGGATGCCACTGATTTTTGTATGTTGATATGGTTCATGTCCCATAAATTTGCTGAACCCTTTTTAATGGTTCAAACAGTGAATTGTTTTGGATATTTGATATGGAGACATAGCCCCTGCAAATAATAAAAGGTTTATTTTCTTCCTTTCTAATCCTCTTGCCTCAATTTTTTCTTAACTTATTGTGTTGAGTAGGCTCTCCTCCCCAATGTTGAATTGTGGGGATTGTAGCAAGGTGTCTTCTATTCCTAGTTGGCTAAGTTTTTGTTATTTGTTTTTTAATGAGTAAGTGTTGAATTTTACTGAATGTCGTTTTTCTGCATTTATTAGGATGATCACGTGTCTTTCTTTTTTCTCCTTTAATATAGTAAACTGCTAGATGTTCTAATTTTGAACCATTCTTGCAATCCTGAAAAAAATCCTATTGGTCATAATGTCTTTAAAATGCATAGCTGGGTTTGATTTGCAAATATGTTACTTGGGTTTTACACTTGCGTTTAAAAGTGAAGTTGTTCTGTACTCTTCTGATTTCAGGCAGAGCACACTGCTCTTCTGCGTAGCTCAGGGGATGTTTTTTCCCCTGATATCCCCAAGCCACCCTGTCAGCTCCAAACTCTGAGATCATCAAGCCTCCCACTCTAAACCCTCTCACTGGATTGTGTTTCTGTTCTTTTCTGGTACACAGAGGCTTTATTTTATCTACTTGTCTTTATGTTTATCTATTTAGAGCATGGTATGCATGACCTTTCCACCCCTGGACTGCTACCCTTCTCTTGTCACAGTATTGCTTCCCACAGCCATCCAGTTTTATAGGCTCGGTGGAAAGCCATCTTCACAGTGCAGTGGATGACACTTCTGTGCTCACTGCCATCAGCAAAGTTTAATAGGCACACTCCTAATTCTTTAGTGTGAGTTGTGGGTGAAGGTATTGGCTGTGCTTCTCAGAGAATGCTACATTCTATAGGAATTCCACAAAAATTATTTATGTTTACAATCCAGAGGGTATGCCAATCTTCAACACACGATATTTTATATTTTTCGTATTACTCCAACCAAGGTTAAAAATAAAATGATTTCTTTAAAATGCATTTTGTTCTAGCACTAAGTTCAGCAGCAAATGCTTTTAGGGGAAGAATTCTTTGATGTTTCTTTGGCTAGTTCTTTTAAAATACCATAGCTTTGCATTTCAACTTGCTCAAAGGGTATATTGATTAAAGTTGATAATTGTATTATTTCAAGAGGCCCCTGCATATTTGTGGAAGATGTAAGATAAAGAGTAAGTTATTTGTATAAACAGATACTTAAATTTCAGGGCATTTTAGCTAATCTAACTCTAACTGCTTATTCTAGAATATGTTCAGCACAGTCAGAATAAGTAACATGTATATAATTAACTTTAACTGTCATTATTGAAGCTTTATTTCTTTCCCTTTCAAGAATAATACATGATTCATACATTGTTAATATATTTGTCTAATAGTAACTGTGTTTAGTAAATTGCATTTGTTTACTTATAACGAGCTTAGTGATTCTTCAACATGTTTGACCTATTTATTCTCAGAGCAAATGGAATGAATCAAGAGATTCTTGAAGATTTTTAATGTCTGGTGTCTTTCAGTCAGTGTATATTCACCATTCGTCACCAAAATATTTGTAAACCATGTTTTTAAAATAGAATAATTTTTTCTCTCTTCTTTTGAATCCTTTTTCATTTTTTCCTTCTTTACTTCCCCCTTCTTCCTTCCTTCTGCACATAATTTTCTTCCCCTTCTTTTTTCATTTCCCTCTCTCTTTTCTTCATTGCTTCCAAGGAAAGGGGTAGGATGTGGTGAACTTGTTAGGAAGAAACCACAGTTTAAGTTGAATTAGATTTACAGTGCCTTGTGTTTTTGACTAAGGTTTAGAATAGCCAGACATATCTCAATCAAAACAGTTTCGCAAACTGAGATATACTCCAATTTCTCTATTTATGGTTAATTTAAAAGTTAGGCCAGATGGTATGCCATTATTATTATTTTTTTTTCTGGTGAAATGAATCACAGGGAAGAATTTCATTAAAGAGTTGTTAAAGAGCAAGACTTTCACCCACCCCTGAATCCTGACAAGTTTGAATGCATCTCTGTTGAGAGGACAGTCCTTGGCCTGTGATGCATCTGAATCAGTGGAATCATGAACTATATGCACATGGGATCAGATTAATGGGATTTTTATGAATTTTCTAAAAGAACCAGACACATGCAAAGCCTTATAAACTAAAGAAGTAAGGTGATACTTAAAAATGGCACCCTGGGGGCCGAGCCTGTGGCGCACTCGGGAGAGTGCGGAGCTGGGAGTGCAGGAGCGCTCCTGCCGCTGCGGGTTCGGATCCCATATAGGGATGACCGGTGCGCTCACAGCGCTCACTGGCTGAGCGCGGTGTGGCCGGTCTCAAAAAGGACAAAAAAAAAAAAAAAAAAAATTGGCACCCCAGAATCTAGTTCCATCCTATTTTTTCCTTTAAATGCCACAATAAAAGTTAAAAGCGGCCACTCCCGACTCCCCCCTGCTTCTGAATGCATCTTGTCTGAATTTGAATAAAAACCTTTCAGGATAGGAATTTGTTCAAAGAAAAGAAGTGCAGGAAAAAAGTGTGTTTGAAGAGTCTGTGTGAGTCTGTATGTGTGTGTGTGTGTGTGTAGCATGTGTGTGCATGCCTGTGAATGCATTTGCCTGTGTATATGTCCCTGTGTGTGTATGAGAGACTGTGTATACAGTGTGTGTGTGTGTGTGACTGTGTATACAGTGTGTGTGTGACTGTTTATACAGTGTGTGTATGTGATTGTGTATACAGTGTGTGTGTATGACTGTGTATAGTGTGTGTGACTGTATACAGTGTGTGTGTGTGACTATACACAGTGTGTGTGTGACTGTGTATAGTGTGTGTGTGACTGTATACAGTGTGTGTGTGACTGTGTATAGTGTGTGTGACTGTATACAGTGTGTGTGTGTGACTATACACAGTGTGTGTGACTGTATACAGTGTGTGACTGTATACAGTGTGTGTGTGACTGTGTATAGTGTGTGTGTGACTGTATACAGTGTGTGACTGTGTATAGTGTGTGTGACTGTGTATAGTGTGTGTGACTGTGTATAGTGTGTGTGACTGTGTATAGTGTGTGTGACTGTGTATAGTGTGTGTGACTGTGTATAGTGTGTGTGACTGTGTATAGTGTGTGTGTGACTGTATACAGTGTGTGTGTGACTGTGTATAGTGTGTGTGTGACTGTATACAGTGTGTGACTGTATACAGTGTGTGTGTGACTGTGTATAGTGTGTGTGTGACTGTATACAGTGTGTGACTGTGTATATAGTGTGTGTGACTGTGTACAGTCTGTGTGTGACTGTACACAGTGTGTGTGTGTGTGTGTGTGTGTGCGCGCGCGCGCGCATGTGCCTGTGTGCTGCGGGCGGCAGAGGCTGCGTCGGCTCAGCCAGTGGCAGAGCGGTGAGAACTTAACTATAGTGAGAGAGGAAACTGGGAAGACACTAGGAAGAGAAGCCACCGACCTTATTAAGAGAAGCTCAGCTTCGTCCCCGCGGACCCAGCCGGGGGCAGGGCCGGGGCGAGCTGTGCTGTCCGCGGGGCGGCCGGGCTGCCTGCAGCAGGGGAAGGCGTCTTTACCATGCCCTTGGCAGGGGGAGTCCCGAGGCTTGGCCCTCGGGACGTCTTCAGAGCCACAGCAGCAGCCTTGGAGACCAGCGGAGACAGTGCAGTGTGCATGTGAACTTCAATTCGGAATTTTTTGTTGGGTGGGTTAATAGATTTTTAGTACAAAGACAACTCAAACTCAGCTGACCTGAAGGACTGGAATTTCAGCTCTCTTCCTCCCCTGGATTTTTTTCCCTCCCCCTTCCTCTGAAAGCCCTTTCAACCAGATTACCGGGTCAGTGACTCTCATCCTGCCCACCAGTTCCAAGGGTTCCTAGCTCTTTGGCTTGCAGAGGAAAACCACTACCTGTAAGTATCTGCGTTATGTGCGTCTTCTCATCTCGACTGTGAATGTTCTGGTAGCAGATGCCCAGAGGTTGTTCGTGTGGTATCATTGATGCCAAGAAACAATTTGGGAAGTCTGCAGAGTGGCTTGTGAAAGTTTAATTCTCATGTTAAATCAGAAGGTGGCAACTTGCAGTGTGAACAAACCAAACGCCAAAAATGGGATTCTCTTTAGTACTCGACACAAATTTCTAATTCTTTTCTGAATTCATCCCCAAGGGCACTTGCCAGTGAAGTAACCATTTAAAAAATTTTTAAAATTCCCTCCTGAAATTAGAATGTTTCTTCTCAGCTAAATGAAATGGCAAAGGAAAGAGATGCAAAAATTAACAAAATAGATAATATCCTCATGGTATCAAAATATAGAAATTTAGATGAGATGATTTCTTGATACTTTTGCTTCAGTTATATTTGAATATAGTTGTATATTTTTAAGGAATGATTTCTATTTTATGGGGATGAGAGAGAATGTTGGGGAGGCAGAGAAATCACATTGATTTGAAGTTTTTGACTGATTTTTAGGCTTTCTCTGTTTCTTAACTGAGATTTGGTTCAGAAACTTAGGTGCTAAAGTAATTTTTCATTTCATCTGGATCACAGAAATTGTTTCAAGGCATTTAATTTTAGTTTCTGTTGTTTTACAATTGTGCTCATCTTGCTGTGTTTTGTGAATTACAAAGCTGAAAAAGAGCATTTCCGGGAGCTGGTTGGTGTTTATAGCCCGAGGGTCTTGCTGGAGAGATTAACCTCTCTAGGGCTGCTTCATAGACCAGACCTAGAGATCCAAATGCTCTTCAGGTTTCTGTTCTGGAAAACTGATACCACAGCTCTGGGCTCCCAGTAAAGGTTGAAGAGTTGCTGCACTCGGATAAAAGTGCCTTCGGTGTAACTCTAGGGAAGTGCTAATGCATGTGCGCTTTCTCTCTGTCAAGGATGATTCTCTTAATGTGTGTAAGAACCACCTGGGTTCTTGGTGAAAAGGCAGGTTTCCAGTCCCCACCTCCAAAGGGTTTTAGACCTGGGGTAGGGCCAGGAATCTGCCCAGGTGATTCTGATGCAGGTGAGACCACACTTGGATAAATATTTCTCTACATTGTCCTTGGCAATTAAACTCTTGTCATGTACTGAGTTAATGTTAAACTTCACATCTAAATAATAAACATGAATTTGAGCTGATATTGAACATAATTTATGTGCAACAAGGTTTTGCATGCTTGCTTAACAAAACAGGTCTTTTAAGCCAGCTTTCCCACCAACCTCATCATTCTTTTTTTTCTTGCTCCCCTTTCCATCTCTGCCTTCCATTCCCATGAGTGAGAAAAGGAGTTGTGCACAGGTACCTGGAAACCATTTTCCTGTCTTTCATATGTTGGGCTCTATGGCCTGATCTGCCCCTGCATGGCTAAGCAATGTTTTCCTTGGAGACTTTAAACCCAGGACTGTTCCTAATTCTTTATCAGCCTCCTGGGAATGCTCTGCTCCCAGGGCTGGGCTAGGCTGAGTTGGGCTGAACTGAGCTGCATTTCTTGGAACTTTTCAGAAGGAGTCTCATTCCTAGAAATGGAGTTTGGACTCAACCAACCCATGGGATTGGGAGAAACAGGAGGAAATTCCTCTATCATATTAAGGTCCTCATTTGACAATATGAACTCAGTCTCTATCCCCCCCATCCCTACATTTTATGGCATTTAATATTTTTTGTAAAAAGAAAACAGGATGTGGTCATTAGAGCCGCTTCCTTTCTCTCCTCTTTTCATTCTAAGTATTGAATGGAAATACTTGCTTGCTACATGCCAGGCTCAGTGCTACTTTCTAAGGATCCCATAATGACCAATGTGAATAGTGTAGACAGGGTCCTTGTCCTCATGGCATTTCGCATCTTAGCTGTTGCTAACCAATCTTGGATGAGCCACCTAATCCTTCTAAGCTTCACTTCCTCTATTGGTAAAAAGAGTTGAATTAGACGAGTTTTGGTATCTTTCTAGCTCTGATACTCTGACCTTGATGGATATGGCTCTTACAAATGCAGATATGGGGTATGGGAGCTTTTTAGCATTTGCTTTGAGAACACGCTGAAAGATTTGACTTACTGCTTTTCTTCAAAAATTTTCAAATATATCCTTTAAATTTTCTTCCTCTCACAAAGAACTAAGACAACCAGTATACTGAGTTAGACAAATACCACCTTTGCAGAGCACACAGCCATCCTCACAATGAGATCCTGTACTTCTCTAGAAAGACTGTTTCCCTGGGTGAGGTTACACCAGGGAGGGCAGCCTCTTATCCTGTCTGAATCTGACATTGCTACCTCTTTGGAGAGCTGGGTGGTCTGAACAGGGCTTGGCAGCTTTCATACATGCACAGCTTGCAACCTGACCCTTTCTTTCAAGTGATTCGGCAGCTTTGTGCTACCGGGTGAAGGGCTTAAACAGAGACCTTTGAGGGGCTGGGAAGAACAAAAAACAAAGCACTCCTTAGTGAAAGCTTGTCTGTGCTGTATTTTATCTGTAATGTCACTTCACTTACTATAGTGACTGGGGTACCATTTCAAGGGCTCTAAAACTTGGCCATCAAGATAAGAAATGAAAGCTGTGATCTATGTGCTTTTCTGATGAATGTAGCCTCTAGCTGTCTGAAGATACCATGTTTGGGTGGGAAACTATTGACTAAGGGACAGAGTACAGGGATCTTGAAAAGTTAGGATATTTTTAACTAAACGTTCTTTGCCACTCATTGGTAAAAGTTTTTACAGAAGGCAAAAATAGTTTTTGGTTTCACTCTTATCCCTTTTTATTTATGAGGTTGATGATATTTAGGGGAAATGTGTATTAAAAGATGATGCCCCAAATACTCCTTCTGTTCATTATCCAAAGGCTATTAAAATTACATGTCACCTTTCACTCCCAACTTCATCCTTGAAACTTTCCTATCTGGCTTCCTAGAGACAGGGGGTGCAGATAAACACTCCAGGACTTTCCATTAGTTGTTCTATCTCCCTGGGGCCCATGTCTGCATTCTACCAAGTGTTATCAGCGGCTCAGTACTTACAAATGCTCCCTGCACTCTTCTCTTAAAATAAATAAGCCACAACTTTGTCTCATGAGGTCACACTCAATGCCATGGTAACTTCATTCCAAGGCTACATTTCTTGTTAGCACAAAAAATTCTTCATTCTGTAAATTATAAACCAAAACCATTGTAAAGTTAGGAAACTTTCACAAAGGATAGAAATCCCCAGATGAAGACTCATCCAAATGTTTAAAAGTTGTTGAGTGTTTTCTATCAAATCCCTTTCATAACCCAGATTTGTTTTTTCTGTAAAAGTGATCCTACTCCTTAGAAAGACAGCTCAGCAACAGCACAACAGCAGTACTTTAATTCTGTTTTATGTAAAATTTCCCCTTTATTATAACATGGTGGGATGTTTCTCTCTCATCCAATAAGCGTTAGTGATTGTTCTGAAACCAAGAAGGTAGTATTGACACACGAGTCCAAATGTTAAATCAGAGAGGTATAGTAGAAAAACAGAATGGCTTCGAATAAATTTCCACGGGGTCCTAATCCTGGGCTGCAGTGTTCTTTGGTTCTGTAATGTTGGCCAAGTTCTCAGCCAGTTTGCTTGGGAGAAAAATGAGGGTACTCAGTATTTGTGCGTGGTGCATGACCTACAAGTTCAATGAACATTTCATTTTTGGGAGAGAGCTAATACAGATGTGAGGGCTGGAAAGAAGCAAACGTGTGGCAAGCGTAATTTATAGGTGAAAAGAAAAGAGAAATAGGAAACAGAGTTTTCTTCCAGATCCCTTGGACTGGGCGGAACAGATCTCAACCCATCACTCTCCTGGCCTTTAATGCTGATCAGCAGACTAGTTCTCACTTGACTCTTTCTCACAGATTGAAATGAAGACTGAAACAGACTACCAAAGTGATTAGTATCGAGCAATCAAGGGCAATGAGAAAATCATTCTGTCTTCATTTCTTCCTGACCTTTCAGAATCAGAGAATTTTAAAGTTGTTTTGAATAAATATATAAGGAGATGAATCATTTTGTTTTTCTCAGGATTTTGCTCCTGAGCAAGGGGCCCAACTTCAGGGAGAAATATCTGAGAATTTGAAACTGGAGTTGCACCATGGTAAGCCTCTGAACTGTCACCAGATGGAAGGACATAGCCATTCAAATGTGCATGCAGAGTGTGTGCCCTCTCTCTCTCCCACCATTTTTTCTTATAGGTCTGATGTTTGCACTGGGGTCAGTCTTTCAACAGGTATTTACTGAACTTCTCTGTGCAAGATCCAACAACCAGTCATGGTTTTTATCTTCAAGGAGCTTACAGACCAGAAGAAAAAGCAGACTTTTAAAAAACAGCTGCAGATAGATAACGAAATGCCCATAGGTGTGCAATGCATGGCAAGGTGTCGTGCAGGAGTTCACGTGAGCAGATACAACTGGTCTGGGAGGTGGAGACCTGCAGCATGGGTAGAGTTTAGCATGCAAATAGGGTGGTTGGTGGGATTCATGGCAAATGGAACAGCATGAACAAAACATGCAAAGGCTCGGAAGCTGGGGCGGGCAGTCTGGTGAGTTCAAGGAGGGGAAGAAGTCCACTAGCATGTCAACGATAATGAGGAGAGTCACGCGGAAGAAGGTGGAGAGGAGGGCAGAGTCAATCAGGCAGGGATGTAAGTCTCTTCTCTGAAGGAACCTCAGAAGGTACCTAATCCACACTCTCTCCCTGAAGCAAAGAACCCAGTCCAGTGTCTATATCTCAGCCCTTGCCATTATTAGACAACGCTGAGGGAAATACTTGCTGAAAGTCAGTTGAAACTTCCACCCATTCTCCCTGGTTCTGCACCCTGGAACTACAGAGTAAAGTCACTCCTCCTTCAAATATCTGAGGATAGTCTTTTTTCATAACTGCTGCCAAAGCAGGTCTGCTCTTTCTCGTACATAAGCAATTGATTTTTGGAAATGTAGAGTTTCACATTTTTGCTTATTGAAAGCTGACTTACTGGCTTCAGTCCATTATTCTAGCCTCCGAAATCAATCTGATCTTGGTTGTGTCCTCAGTGATAACAGTTAACTCTTGGATTTGTGCTGTCTGTGATTGGATAAGCTTGTCTTTTATATCTTTGTTTAGGGATTTAGAAAAATGTTTAACCGGACAGAGCCAAAAACAGGGCAACGGGGCACAATTCTAGATGTTCCTCCTAAAAGAAAAGATGTTTCTAACCTCTTGATTTTCTTTTTAAAGAGGAGACTAGTCACAATGCCTCTATAACCCAGAATCATAGATATGTCTGAGTTTTAATAGGAAGGGCTCAGAGATACCAATGTGTGTTGGCATTCTTGTTTGGAAAAGAATGCTAAAGGCACAGTAATTGCTGATTTCACTTATTGATACATATGTTGAATACGTACAATATGCAACAGGCAGTTTTTTCCTGACTTCAAAACATAGGTAATGTACCATAGATACATAGGTACATTACCAGATAGAATGTGATAAATGCCCTGTGAATGGTTTAAATAAAATATGATTCTTCTACAATGGCAGGAAGGGAATCTTTCCAAACGGAGTGATCAGGTCTTAGGGAATCTTGGAGAAGACATTTTATGAGGTGTTAATAAGTGGGAAGGATTCAATACAGATGGAGGCAAAGACATTCCATGTGATATGAAATAGCCCCTTTTAACATGAATTCATTGTCCTCTAGCTTACGTGATGTAATGACCCATTTGTTCCCCAGCAGTCAAGGCATCAACAGTCCATTCAAATTATGGACCAAACTGCTTTTTCTCCCCTGTCATTCTTACTTTCTTTTTCTTTTAATACTTTCTTTGTCTAAAGCAAACCGGACTCCTGCTAACCACGTGTCGTGGCTCAGTACTTTGAACTCTTGACTGACTATGGCTACTGCTAAGATCTATCTACTGTCACACAATAGATCTGGATGAAACCACAGCACTTTTTATAAAAATGATTTCACTTAACTACTGGAAAATATTCGATATCTCAAGCCCTTAGAAATTTTGGAACAACTAAAAAAAAAGCTGCTGCTGGAGGTACTGATTGGTGATTAAAATGTCACTTGAGAGTGATTTATTAGTAACAGAAGAATAGGAGTTAAATGGCCATTTGGCTATATTAAATAGTGCCCAAAGAGTTTAACACTGCATTTTTCATCCTACTCATATCCTGCTTGCCATGCAACCATGTCAAGACCTCCTGGTGTTAGTTAGCTGATCTCCCAAATTCTTAAGACATTACTACAGCAAAAAGAAGTAGAATAAAACCTGTAGCCACATAAACTCACATTTAGATCAGTTTGTAATACACTGTGTATTTGTGAGTTTGGCTGAAGGATGGAGTGACAGGAAACTTCCTCAGGCAGGACTAATGAGTAGCTTTGCACTTTCATAGATAGGATCTTTCAGAAAGCCCAGATGGAGCCCATTTTATGTTTCTCATTTGGCCACAAAGCCCTGTGGTGCTGATGTGACTGCCGGAGCTAGGAGGCTCAGTGCGCTGTGTGTACCATTTTGCTTGCAGATGCTCTGTGGTCTCGCTCACTGATTGTTTCTGAATTGCTTTACTGGGAGTTATTGATCTTTATTTACCCCCAATAAAAGGACATTTACTGATCTGGGGCTTTGTAAGGTGCTTCGGTGTCAGGCCCCTCATAGTACAGGAAATCACAGGCCATGTGTTCATTGGTAGGACAACTTTGGGGTTCTCGCAGATTCCTTCCCCCATGGTAGTGTCACCCATGTGAAGAGTTGCAAACGATGATATTCATGGGAGCTCATGGAGATGTGGTCTGAGGTCACATGGTGGTTCACAGCAGGCTTGCCATCACGGATTGCCCACTGCTCAGAGGCATGTCTGATGACTAGCTCTGTGGCCAGAGAGATCTAAAATGAAGACTTTAAGGCCTACGACTAAGACCTAAGAATTTAAGACAATGTCATGGTAAGAAGCACATGTGCCTGGAATGAGCTGAATTTCTCTATTGATTAAAAACAACAAAAACTATCATCGTAACACTATCAAGTTAATCTTACAAATCCCCACTGTACAGATAATGAAATCAGGATGCAGAAAGCTTAAAAAACATATTTATTTATATTGTAGGTTGAGATAATATCCACAGACACTAAAGTATTAAAAAAGTAAGAAATTTAGTCAAAGTGCTTATCCTTAGTTCATATTCTTAAATGAGGTCCTGCAAGAGATGTGAGCTAAAGATTATGACATAAATATTAAGCATTATGTTTTCTGTTTATTTAAAAAATCCATTTTCTTTTTTTAAAAAAGGAATTTGATCCTTTTTTCCTTCAAAAGATTGATCTTTCTTCTTTGTTATTGAATAGAAAGAGCCAGGTTATTTATCCCAAGCAGAGGTTGGAAATAATGGGATGTGCTCAGATGGACGAGACTGAGGCCAATGAATATGATACGGGATCATCGTTTCACTGAAGAATCGATAAGAAGTAATTAGTACATTAAATGGAACACAGAGAGGAATTACACTTTGGAGTGATGTGAGACCATATCGTTAATTTATAGACCAGGAGATTTGAATTTTTCTGCTTTGCAGCAGATGATTAAGCATCGAGCCTCAAATCTCCTTCTAATCTGGTCAATAATGATTTTGCAAGTAATGATTTTAGGTGAATCTATTACTTCCTGCCTAAACCCAAATGTTTATTTCTATGTCATCTTGAAGTAGCATACTATGGAAAAAAAGCATGTAAAATCATTAGCCTTGTGAGTAGTAAAATTTATTGCTATAGCATATATTTACCTTTGTCTAAAGATTCACAGCAAGGGAAAAAGTTAAAATGCAACAGAAACTAGTGGTAACACCCAATTTTACTAGTTAAACTTTATGTTAATTTCTTTCATTTTAGCTTTTGATTCCTTTCTGACAATTTTGCTAATTCAGGAAGCCACTGGCTTATGCATGTATATCTCACGCATGTGACTGGATCCCAGCCAGGCTGTCCTGTCTCCCCCTGCCCCAATCACCTCCAAACTGGGTATTGCTTTCAGTCTCTTCCTGGTGCTGATCTTGAAGGTAGTGTTCCCGGCACTAGTGCCACTATCTCACTCCACTCTGACCGAGAGACCTACCAAGACTGATGGTTTTTTAGATATGCCACAGAACCTAACTTCAATCTTTGGGTGCTAGAGCTCCTTTTACCTCTTCTTATACTTAGAGGAAAAGAAAAGAAGTGCAGTTATTTACAGCAGTGGTTCTCAATCCTGGTTGTTCGTTAGAATCACCCGGAGTAGTTTTAAATTCAGATGCCCATAGCAAAAGAAATGATCAACAGAGTGAAGAGGCAACCAGCAGAATGGGAGAAAATATTTGCAAACCATTCATCTGACAAGGGATTAATATCCAGAATACACAAGGAACATAAAAAACTCAACAGCAAAAAAACAATCTGATTAAAAAATGGGCAAATGACCTGAATAGACCTTTCTCAAAAGAAGACATATAAATGACCAAGAGGTGTATGAAAAAATGCTCAGCATCGCTAATCATCAGAGAAATACAAATCAAAGCCACAATGAGATATTATCTCACCCCAGTTAGAATGGCTATCATCAAAAAGACAAAAAATAACAAATGCTGGAGAGGATACCGAGAAAGGGGAACCATTATATATTGTTGGTGAGAATGTAAATTAGTACAGCCATTACAGAAAACTGTATGGAGGTTCCTAAAAAAATTAAAAATAGAACTACCATATGATCCAGCAACCCCTCTGATGGGTATTTATCCAAAGGATAGGAAATTAGCATACTGAAGAGATATCTGCACCCCTATGTTTATTGCAACACTATTCATAATAGCCAAGATATGGACAACCTCGATGCTCATAGATAGATGAATGGATAAAAAAAAATGTGGTATATATACACAATAAAATACCTCTCAGCCATGAAAAAGAATGAAATCCCATTATTTATGGCAACATGGATGAGCCTGGAAGGTGTTATATGTGAAATAAGTCAGGCACAGAAAGATAAATACTGCATGGTCTCACTCATATGTGGGAGCTAAAAAAAGTAGTAATAAGTTGAACGTGTAGAAGTAGGGAGTAGAAGTGTTGTTACTAGCAGCTGGAAAGGGAAAGAGGAAGGGGGATAGTGAGAGGCTGATTAATGAACACAAACTTACAGATAGATAAGAAAAATAAATTCTAGTGGTGTACGGTAGTACTAGGCATTGATAATTAACAATTTTCTGTATGTTGTTAAGTGGCTAGAAGAGAGGAGCTTAAATGTTCTCATCACAAAGAAACAATACATTTTTGTGAAGATGAATTTGATAATGTTTTCGTGTGTTTCTGTTGCTTATTACTGAAACTGGGTAATTTATGAAGAAATCATACTTATTGCTTACAGTTTCAGAGGCTGGGACGTTCGAAGTCCAGGGAACATATCTGGCAAGGGCCTTTTCCTGGTGGTGACCTCATAGCAACACAGGGTATCACAGGGTGAGAATTGCAGGAGCAGAGAGAATAACTGCTCATGTGCTCTCCTTATAGAGCCATCATAACCATGCCCATGACCACTATTAAACCATCAATGGATTAATCCATTCACTAGGGCATGGTCTTCACAATCTAATCACCTTTTAAAGGTCCCACCTTTCAATTACCATAATAGGATTTCCCACCCTCAACACTTACAGGGTGGATTAAGTTTCAGTGAGCTTTGGGGAGACATTCAATCCACAGCAGCAAACTAACCTGATTTTATCACTACACACTGTACATTGTATTGAAATATAACTCTGTACTCCATAAATATTTATAATCAATATGTTTCAATTAAAAAGATTTCAGATGTCTGGGCTCCACTCAAACAAATTAAATAAGAAACTTTGGGAGTGGTGCTTGGGTGATTGTAATATGAAGCTAGAGGTGAGACCCACTAGTTTAGGGGTGGCATTAGAGGTGACTCTTTCATCTTGATGTGTTTCCCATTGTCATTAATTGCACAGACCCTCATGAGCCCTCCCAAGGACTGTCTGCTTTCTTCTGGGGCAGTGGAGCAGGACCGGTCATGGGAGTGAAGTTTGTTTTGCAGCCAGTACTTTTCCCAGGCCATAGGAGTCGGCTGCCACACTGCACAGCTCTAAGGGGTCCCACATACATCGTGGTCTGTATAAACAGCACCTCTGGTACCACTGGAGCATGGTTACAACATGAATGGTGCCCTGGAATTGAGTACACTGGACTGAGCAAAACTGAGTAGAGGAATCTCAACAATTTTGGCCAGCACTTTAAAGGACAGACACGTTAGCGTGTTTTTCCACAGAAATATCTTCCACCATGTGCAGTGCCCAGGGACAGCACAGTTTGAACTGCATTTGTCAGCTAGTCTGGATGTTGTGCCTAGTGTAAATATGTTCCCACTTCAAGACAAACTGTTCGCAAACCAACATTTTGAATATAGCCTATTTGTGTCTTGGAGACTCTAAGAAAGTGTTTTAGCCAAGAGTGCTTGTGTGCTCCATAGTTTTTCTATTTTAGAATGTTTCTCTGACTTATTGGTGCTTGCAATTCTTAGGTGATGTAACTCTTACACATTGCAGCACCCTCCTGCACATGTATTCATTCAACAATAAGGCATCTAATCAGCCATTCAGATACTTAATTCACAGCCTGTGATGTTTATGTAGATTTTATTTTCGAACTAGTACTCGAAGCATTTTGAATCCCACTGCTTGAGAACACCCTCCTACCCTCACTCTCTACAACCCACTCCCAATTGTGCCAAAGTAAGCAGATTTAGTTTTGCTTCTCTTAGTGACTTTAACCTCAGTGAGCCGTAACTGCATCACAGACTCAGACATGCACAGAAGAACTAACACTGGCACAAGTGTACATTCCCATGTGGGGGAGTGGCCCGTGGGCCAGCAGCACCTGATGGCAGTGGAGTGGCACTTGAGTAGCTGGGGATATGTAGATCTCCAGAAAGGAAAGAGCTGTACAGCCCGGCTAAAATCATACTCAGTCCACAAGGGCCAGCAAGTGTGACAAACAAGAACTCCCTGGGGTTTGCTTTGTTTCTTTTTTGTCACTGCTGGCCCTGCACTGCTTCTATAGAAAATTTTCTAGTTCTGCCTGGGTATCACAGGACAGTCGATCCAACCTGAATCATGAGGCAGGTTGGAGGATAGCTCAACTACTTTTTATAAATTAATAAACTTTATATTTTGAGAAGTTTTAGGTTTATAGAAAAATTGAGTGGGAAGTACAGAGAGCCCCCCCCCATCTGCCCATTCCCCTATTATCAACCTCTTGTATCAGTGCGGTGCATTTGTTACAACAGACGAGACAACTGTTATTAACTGAAGCCCATAGTTTACATGAGGGCTCATTCTTTGTATTGTACATTCTGTGGATTTTGACAAATGTTTTTTTTTTTTTTTCCTTTTTGTCTTTTTTACTGACCGGTAACGGGATTGCAACCCTTGGTGTCGCAACCGTACCGGGGACCGACAACGGGATCGCAACCCTCAGTGTTGCGCCCGCACCGCACTCAGCCAGTGAGCGGGAACCGGTCTCCACATGGGATCCGAACCCTCGGCGGGAGCACCGCTGCACTCCCAAGCGCGCACTCTCCAGTGCGCCACTGGACCAGCCCTTGACAAATGTTTAATGACGTGTGTCCATCGTTACAGTGGTAACTTTAAAAATAAGTTTTAGCAAAAACTTTCTTCAATGGACCTAGAGTAGAAAGGGGGAGGAAGGTGTATTAGTCTGTTATAAGTGACAGGCTTATAAAACAGTACTTGAAACTGGGTAATTTATAAAGACATAAAATTTATTTCTTACAGTTCTGGAAGCTGAGAAGTCCAAAGTCCAGGGAACACACCTGATGAGGGCCTTCACGGTGGTGGCGACTCTCCAGAGTGACACAGGGCATCACATGGCAAAAACGGCTGAGCAAGAGAGAGCTCAGCTTCTCGCTTGCTCTCCTTTTAAAGCCATCACAACCATGCCCATTACTCCATGAATGGATCAATCCATGAATGAGGGTACAGTCCTCACAATCTAATCACCTCTTCAAAGCCCCCACCTTTCAGTTACCATAATAGGATTACCCAACCTCTTAACCCTGTCACAGTGGGGATTGTTTTTAATACATGGAACTTTGGGGGACACAATGAACCTCTATCAGAAGGGAACTAACTTTGGCTGAGCCTTGCTATATGTGTGTGCTGGGGACTTTGATTTACATTTACAGATATTAACACTTTTAACTATTTTAACAACTCTGAAGACATTAAAATTGTGGTAAGATCCTCAGCAGAGAGGAACACAAAGACCCTCATTAGATTTCTGTTCAGTTTATTTGTTGTTTTAAATACTGCAATTTTTAAAACTTTACTATATCTTAGTATATGATAGTGTGCTTTATTCTCCATACTGTGCTTACATTAATGGTTAAAGCAGGAGGTCCAACCAATTTTTAACCTTTGGTAAATCACTTAGCCACTATGGGCCCCATTTCCTCATCTTGACCCCTGTGTGCTAGAGCATAGAGCAGGGGGGTGGTTCAGGTGCCGGGACTCTGCAGCCTGTCTGCTGGGGTTGGAATCCCAGCTACACTATTTATTATTTGCATGGGACAAACTATCTGTTTCCTTAGCTTCAAAATGGGAATAATAATAGAATCTCTTTTATATGTGTTGTGAAGATTAAATGAGTTAAATAGTTCTAAGCATAAAGCAAGTGTGTTAATACATGCTTATTATTATTCTTACTATATGTAAGATTTGGAAAAGCTCTTTCTAACTCTAAAATTCTGTGATTTTTGATACACTGTGCTGTAGGCTTCAATAACATTGTACTTTTTGTCATTTATCGCCAAGTTTCTTAAGGCATCAAAAGCATTTCCTTTTCAGCAGATCTCTTCACAAAAATATTTGTGGTGGTTGTTCTCTTTTCTGCTACAGACATCTGTGTATTTGAGTTTTATCATTAGCTATGAGTTTTATCATTAGCTATGGCATGCGAGTAAGATGGTCAAGGTTCCGTAGTACAGCTCAAGGAGCTAGGCTGGTGGTTTTCCAAATGTCTAAGCAATCCTTTCACAATGAAGTGTTTCTGTCTGAAGAGTGGAAGTTTCTTTAAGTGTATACTAGTGAGTTTAAAGCATTGTTAGGGCACTTTGCTCGTATGCTATCAAGGCAAATATCATTAGGTATTGTAAAGCACTCAGACCTCAGCCTCTCAAAGATAGGGGTTACCTCTTATTTAACTTTTATTTGCACCATGCCTCTCACCACTTTCACACAAAAATCTTGGTTTCTGACTTAACATCTACCTGTGATGCTTTGACTGTGCCACATTCTTTCTCTCCATCTTCAACATGCCCTTTGTTCCCCTCGCCACCTTTGTAAATCCTGTGTATACTTTCAATTTTAACTCTCTCCCCTTCTAGGAAGCAGCTCGTAGGCCCAGTTTGAGTCAGATGATGCCCTCCTATTTATTCCTATAGCATACAATTCATCCCACCGTATAGCACTTACCACCCTTTTTGAATTACACTATAAACTCTCTTAAGGGCAAGAAGTTTTTGTCTTTTTTGTCTTAGTAATCGTAGCACTTAGGATAGCACTAATTACAAAGTGGGTACTCAATAATTGTTTGTATAATGAATAAACAAATGGATATATCATATCTAAATAAAGAATCAGGATGTGTTCTGAAAGTGGAATTTGTCTCAAACATGAATTCCTGAACATGATTTAATGAGAATTTAAACACATTTAAACAGAATCTCACTTTTGGACAATTTGGTGTTTCATTGTGAATTAAGAAACACAGAATTCCCTCAAGAAGAGGAAAAGCAATTTCAGTCATGGTGACTCTAGTGGGGTAGGCCCCAGGTGTGAGTTTTGGTGTTTAGCCATGGTTAGTCCCAGACAAAGAATGGAGTATAGTCAACCATGGTGAATGTGAGTGATTGTTTTTTATTCTGTTTAAGTTATTTAATTAGAGTGACCTGTTGTGGAAATTTGTATGACACAGTCCTCTGGCTGAAAGCATAATGAATTTAAATTACAGCTACTTTCTAATCTTCAAGGAAATGCTTTTGATGGTTTAAAAAACTTTAAAAGTTATTAAAAACAGACTTAAGTCAAAGGCACAAAATCTTTTCCTTCTGCAGTCAGTTTTCTCTACCTTTGAAGGTACTTTTAGTAGAAGGCCTCTATAGAGACAGGCCAGGTGTCTGGTTTCCAATGGGTGGCCTGGAATGTGGATTTCGGGTGTAGATTCATTAAGTACGGATTTATTGGGCATGACCAGAAATTTTGTGGATAACATCTGGTCATCTTACATCTCAATCATTTTAATTCTCTAACATAGTGTCTCTTGAATGATATCTCAAAGAACCTGGGTTTCTTTGTGAAAAAGAACAAAAATTGTTTTCTATAAGTTTGCAAACTCTGATCTTAAAAAGTTTTCTTTCCATAGGACTTCTTAGAGCCTTTAATATACTTATATTAAATTGTGAATCTTTATTTATTTTTATTTTTATTTTTTTTCCTTTTTGTCTTTTTTCGTGACCGGCAACGGGATCACAACCCTCGGTGTTGCGCCCGCACCTCGCTCAGCCAGTGAGCGGCCGGTCTGTATGTGGGATCCGAACCCTCGGCGGGAGCGCCACCGAGCTCCCAAGCGGAGCACTGTAGCAGTACGCCACCGGGCCGGCCCCTAAATTGTGAATCTTTAAAAGGAGATTTTAACATTCTGTGCTTCAAATACATTTGGATGTAGAAGACTTTTTTTTGTAGAAAACTTAACATTTCCAAAATGTGCATTTTCAGAAACACAATTTGCAAAATGTGGCCTTTATCAGCAGGATGGACATTGGACTGTTGAAAATCTAAGGAAGAAAATCTAATGAGTTTGTGTAGTAGTCAAAGGTCCATCTGTCTTTGCAATGTTGGTCATGATGAGGTTTAGAACATGCTACCCCAAAATATGGTGCCTTGGCATATTGAATATTTTAAGCTGAAAGTATTTGAGAAATGGCAGGTGTTGGAAAAGACTCTTTGACCTTCTCCTCTGAACAGCAGTTCATAAGACCTTCATGTGAAAAGTGCCCTTTCTATACCCAGAGGAAAGGAGCATTGTTACCTTCAAAGATGGAGGGACACTGAGAGGAATCTGAAAAAGCAGGCTTTGCTAAATTTCCCTTAGCTCATACCCCTTTGTCTTATCATATTTTCCCATAATTTTCCACTTGTCATCAAATTTAGTATAAAAATGCTCAGGCTTAATGTTTCTTTCTGTCTTCATTTCCATATGAAGGCTCAGTACATCACATAAGTGTCATGTAACACTTATGTTAATGAAATTGGTATGTTTTTCTCCTGTTAATCTGTCTCTTTTCAGTCTAATTTGCAGGGTCCCAGCCAGTGAACCTAAGATGAAAGAAGGAATGAATTCTTTCCCTCCCCTTCAGTCATGATGGCATAGCCGGAGGGAGGGCTCCGTCTCCACAGTTCTAAGTCTCTCAGTGTTTCCTGAAGATCTGGGACTAAAAACTGAAAGGGATATTTCTAGATTGAGCAACTATGATTTAAGAAAGTCACCCGGGATAATGATCACAGCACTGGCCTTGGTGTCAGAATTGAGGTTCCAATCCAGGCTTGGTTTCCAGATAGCTGTGTGGTCTTAGTAGTCACTTAATAATATGGAAAATGCTTACGATAGAATGCTATGTTAATATAAAAGAATGATACACAACTGTTTTTGTAGTATGGTTTCAATTAGTTTAAAAATTATGTGTGTGTGTATATATATATATTCACTCTCGTGTATATATATTGACTCTTAGGAAACACTAGGAAGTATATATCATACACTCTAAGAAAACATTCTTAGGCTTTCATATGTATGTATATTTTGGGGAAGTGTATCTTTTCCTTTTCTATAGTTTCTATATTTTTATCCTTTAATTAATGAGCATGTGTTTCTTTTATACTTAAAATTATTTTCAGAAAAAGCAAATGAATTGATCAATAAAATGAAGGATACGAACTAGTTGATTCCTAAAGTCCCTCCTAGACCATACATTCTGTGATTCAGACTATGACTTAGAAAACATCACAGAGAAGAGGAAGCAGAATGTTACAGACAAAATCAACCTATATTTTGTTGATTTAATAGACTGGAATTATGAAGTGGCCTGTTTGCCTTGAGGCCTTTAAACTGTGCTTGCAGCATAACGAGTTGAACACTAAGATGCTGGTAGACTGGGTATCTCCCCTAATTATTTGCTCTTAAAGTAACAGTTATTTCCTTTAGAGAACATTGCCTCCAGAGAAACATTAACTCCTATGTCTGGAACCATAAAGGAAGTTGTTAAGGATTTAAACTGTAGGAAAAAGACCCTGGGGCTAGTGAGGCAATTGCAAAACGTGTAAGGTTCTGTAATATGTAATGTAAAGCAGAATAACATAGCAGTTAAGTGCAGAGGTCCTGGAATTGGGCAAAACTGGGCTCCAGTTGCAAGGATGAGGTCAAGCTAATGACCTTGAGTGTAACTTAACATCGTTATGCCTCATTTTTCAAATCTATAAAATCACTGTCTACCTCCTAAAATCATTGGAGGGATTAAACAATACAATATATGCAAAGCACTTTGAACAATACCTAGTATATAGTAAGCATGTAACAGTTGCCAGTTTTTATTAATGTTATTTTGTCACTTCTTTAAGTCACTGTTAATTTATTGATAAAACAAGAATAATAGTAGAGACTACTTTGCAGGTGTATTGTGAGAAATAAGTGAAAAAAATGCATATAAAGAACATAGCCCAGTACCTGTACATAGTAAGTGAAGGCACTCATGAGCAAAAACAAAGGGAGGAATTTGTACGTAGGGGATACTAAAAATTACTTAAGACAAAAAGAAAAAAAATCTTAGAAGTCACAGGCTGTTTCTTTCTTCATGATTCTACTCTCTCTGTCTGAGAGAATTCACTCTGAAAATCCTGTGTTTGGTAAGATCGAAAAGGTTTTCCTTTCTGATTTTTGAAATTGTGGAGTCATTGAACATTTAAAACTCCAAAAGAGACTACGAGGGCTGGCCGGTTTGCTCTTTTGGTTAGAGCGTGGTGTTGATAACACTAAGGTCCAGGGTTTGGATCCCTATACCGGCCAGCTGCTAAAACAAACCCCAAACCAAACCAGAACAAAAGAAATAGCCATTTGGGGCTGGCCGGTTAGTACAGTTGTTTAGAGCACGGTGCCGATAACTCCAAGGTCCAGGGTTTGATCCCTATACTAGCCAGCTGCCAAATAAATAAATAAATATAAATAAAAAGAGGTTATAAGCTTCTTGAAATCTTCATTGGCTTTCTTCACCATTGTAGTCAAGGATTTCAAAATCGCACTATGTTTGGGTGGATGAGAATGGGTTGATCTTGAGTTGGTTATTTTTTAATTTAAAATGCCATTTCTCTACTAGTTTATTTTCTTTCTTGAAGGACTTTAGGGTACTTGTGAGATCTAAAGCTACAAAAAAGTTGAACTCATATAAGCAGAGAGTAGAATGGTGGTTACCAGGGGCTGGATAGGGAAGCTTGCAGAGATATTGATCAAAGGATGCAAAATTTCATTTAGGAGGAATAGGTTCATGAGACCTATTGTACAACATGATGACTATAGTAAATAACATTGCATCGTATACTTGAAAAAAAATTTTTTAAATTTTAGTTTTTTCTAAAAATGTATTTATGTACTTATTTTTGATGTCAATTAAAAATAAATAAAAGTTTTAAAAAGTGAAAAAAAGAAAAAGAAAAAGAAAAAAGCTGTGAGGAAAGAGGTAATAACCTCAAGCCCCAGGGAAGGCAAAAAGATTCCATTGCTATGTTACCTTCAGTTGAATGATAATAACCCTGGATGAGAAGAGTATCAGGCCACATATGAGTTCCTCAAAAAGCAAACAAAAAACTATGATATATTACTGATATCTTGATATGGATGCTGGGCACAGGAGGGCGAAGGCACTTGCCTTGTGTCGTGTAGCTACCGTTGCAAGATTCTGGAGAGGAAGAATAGTGAATATTACCGTCATCAGGCACAAGTTTCTACTGACCATCGAGAATTTCCATTGTGTTGAGAGGCGGGAGTGCAGCTGGGATCCATTTTTTCCTTCTTGTGCGCAGATTATCTCAGATTAGTGACAGGAGTATCACACTTATACTAACATGAAGAATACGTATTTGTATGGTTAAGCTGAATGTGTAATTACAAAATAAATACTAGCTCACATTTCCCCTACCCCAAATGAAATGTTACTAAATTATTTTCTTCTGTTCAGGATATACCCCAAGGAAGAAAGTTTGCTTAAAGAGAACTTATGAATTTTTATAAGGAAGAATTCCAAGCAGGGTGGTTTCCCACTTTTCAGAACATTTTTTTTACACTTATTGGCTCATATAAATATACTTAGAATACATGATTTCCACACAAAAATAAAAGACGATGGTGGGAAAATGGTTCGTAAGAGCAGAATTGATTTGCAGGCGTGACGTGAGGATTTTGAAATGCTGAGAAACAGCTGAACCACACAAGCAAGTGAAGACAGGATTAGTTTCTGTTGCAGAATCAAATTAAGTCCAAGATGGCTCAAAGTCAGTTTACAAGCTCCCTTGGGGAATACAGCCAAATGCCTTTTCTGCTTCCACTTCTAAAGGCCCCTAATAATTCTGCTGATCCTGCTGATGCCCACATCAGTAATGATAGCAAGCTGTGGACAGATGGATTCTGAGGATCTGACTTAGTCCTATGTTGGGACCAAGAAAATGAAATTCTCAAGATGTGCTAGACTTACCACTCGGGTGTTGTTGAGTAAATGTTGGGGGCCACTGGACATAATGATTTTGTATGGGAGACAGTTACTGCCATCTTATTTTGGATGAGATAAAAGACCCTCATCATCTGTGAAATCTTGTTTGATTCAGAGTCCCAACTTGCTTTGTTACTGTTCTATCTTTTTGCCCTTTTTATGTTCATCCAAATTCTTCCTTCTTTCCCCTCTCCTGCCACTTTTTTGAAGCAAAAAATCAGAGCAGTATTTTTCCATAGAAAATAAGAATGTAAATAAAACATACTCTATTTGACTTTTATTGAACCTAATTTTGCCACCCTCACCAAGGCCCAATTCCTGCTATTCTGTTTTTCCTGGGAAAGCTTTACTCTCTTATTCCTTTGATGTATTTTGTAATAATAATGTTACATTTGTAGGGGCCCTTGTCATTAAGAAAATATTTCCACATAGATTTTTTCATGTGGTCTCTCAGGGAAACTTTGGAGGAGGCAGGATGGATGACACTATTTTGAAAGAGAAAACTGATGTTTATAAAAACCTAGATTAGAATTCAGATCTTCAGAATTCAGGGCTACTCTTTTCACAAGACTGTGGCACTGGGAGCCACAGAAATAGATTTCCTTCTCTTTCTCTTTTGTCTCTTCCTGGTAGATGAACACTAGAATTTTGGACTTTGGCCTTATCTCCCAGTTAAGGACTTACTGTGATATGACTAGAGAACGGGCTATTGCCCCATGTGCTGTTAGGTAAGAAGTTACACTTTTTAGTGGATTAGTGACTAAACTAAATTAATACGAACATTTGAAGAAGAAGATGATCATTAAATGTGTAGTTAAGGTTCTGTCATAAGTCAGAAGAAAACCCCAAATAACAGCTAGTTTAACAGGAAAGAAGTTTACATTCTGAGCCATGTAAAATTCTGGAAAAATGGGCCAGTATGGTGACTCTGCTTTGTAAATGCCCCAAAGACCCAGGCTCCTGCTAGGTCATAGATCTGCCGACCTATGGCGTAGCCCCATTTCTCATGTGCAAGGCAGACTCAATCTGGGCAACAAAGTGGAGGTAGGAATAAAGAGACAGAGACAAGGGACATACAATAACTACCTCTTAAAAAAGGTTTCTCAGAGCTGCCACATGACATCTCTTCTTAAATCCCACTGGCTGGAGTCTGATTACATGACCACAGATAGAGCTACAAGAAAGGTTGTAAAATATAGTCTTTGTTTTGGGTGACTGTATACCCAGTAAGGTGTCTATTTCTCTAGAAGAAGGCGAGGATGAATATTGTGGGACAAATAGACCTTCTTGTCACAGATAGATATTGGAAAAGAGTTACTAGGTTATTATAAGAGAAAAAAAGGAAGCATTTTTAAAATTCAATTTTATTTACATTTATTTTTGTGGGGTGCAGTGTGTTGTTTCAATACATGCATATCCTGCACAATGATTCACTTTAGGGTAGGGTAGATGGCACAGTTTTGTCTCCATATTTACCCCTAATCTTGCCCCCCACCCCTACCCCTCCCAGCCTCTGGTAAGCATTATTCTATTCTCTACTTTTTTTTTTAAACACTCAAAGATTAACATCCTTGTTGCAAAAAGAACTCTAAAAATGAATTAGAAAAATCTAAGCTGAAATTTGGTGAAGGACATGAGCAGATAAGTCACACACCCAAAGAAATACACGAGGTTAATAACTACATTCTAGGATCTGGTTGCAGGCGGGAGTGGGGCTGTCCTGGCCCCAGTCTCCCAGGATCCCCCAGGCATCAGGCTGGCTCCGTTGCTGGTCTGGATGTGTGGCAGTGGCAGGGTCGGGGCTAGGGTCCACAGCCCCCGTCTCCCAGGAACTCCCCACCATCGGGCTGGCTTCCACCTGGAAACATTTGCTATATTATCTTAAACATGTACCTGGGAGGAGATTATTTGGTATTCTAACTTGCTTACTTGTAAAACAGAAGATTTTGATTAATTTGTTCCATTTAGGTCCACATTGCTTTTCTTATTAAGGTAGTGCTATACCAAAACATATTTAATGTCATTAAACACAAATTTGTAAACTATGGCAACGTCTCTAAGATAGCTTTCCTTCCATTGAGATTGATTTATTTGTACTTTATACCCAGGTCTAGCTCTAAAAGTGTGGACCGAGCTGTCTGTTATAAAAGGTAAGGGGGTGGGGCTGGTCTAGAGGTAGGCTGACCAGAAATTCACGACATGTGCAAAAATCAGGAACTTGACTCTGGATCAAAGCCCTTATTTTATGTGCTTTTATACAATAAAGACATCTGTGGAATTTCAAAGGGATTTGTTTCAGCTGTTGGCTGAGTGGGTGGCAGGAGAAGAGAATCCAGGACCGCATGCATATACCTACCTCTGCTGAGGACTGTTCAGGGGGAGCCAGACACACACTACTCATCCTTTGGCTGTTTAATGTAATCCCATGGGTGCCTCTCCATTTTGCTGTGTTCTTCGGTTTCCTTTGTGATTAACAGTCCTCCTTAGATGGATGGTTCTGTGCTTCAGGTTGTCACCAGGCTGCAATCAAAGTGCTGACTAGGCTTCATTCTTATCTGGAGGCTTGACTTAGGAAAAATCTCCTTCCAAGGTCATTCAGGGTGTTGGCAGAACTCGTTTCCTTGTGGCAGTAGAACTCATGGAGGCTTGCTTCTTCGAGTTCAGGAGAGCCTCTAGCTCCAGTCTGCTGAAAGAGATTTTTCTATATAACGAAATGTAATTGTGGAAGCGACACAGTCATCTTTGCCTTATTCTTTTGGTTGAAAGTGTCACAGGTTCTGCTAGCATTCAAGAGGAAGAAACTTGTGGATACTAGCAGCCTGAAATTATTGGGCGTTGCCTTAAGGTCTGTCCACCACAAAGAATCAACAGAATTTTTTTTTTTTTGTCTGTTTGGATGCAGAGTCTGAGACAAAGAAGGAAACAACTAAAAACTTGGAGTTGTCATTAAGACAGGGAAAATAGAGAGAAGATCAAGAACACAATTTTGGCTACACAAAGTGTGGGATGCCTATTACATCCACATGGAGATGTCAAGTAGACAGTTGCATATAGAATTAAGGGGGGAGGTCCAGGCTAGAAATGTAAGTTTGGGACTCATTTGCATATAAGTGGTATTTAAAGACAAGGAATGAGATCACTAGGGAGTGAGGGTAGATACAAAAACAGGTCCAAGGACTGGACTGTTAAAAAGTCAGAAAATCAAAGAATAACTAGCGAAGGAGACTAAGTGAGACGGAGTGACATAAGGAGTGCAGGAGAGTGTGGATTCTGCACAGCCTTTATGGGCTGAATTAACAAGTTTAAATCTCAGAAAGCAGTTTTCCCCTTATCTCCCAGTCTTGGAAGACGTCTGCCTATCCTATTGCCTCTCCTCTCCCTGAATGAGCTGGTTTTATGAATACTCTTAACGTGCCAAATGTGAATGGAAAAAAAAAAATTAATTTTGTTGTGAAAGTTCAACAACCAGATTTGCATTCTTTTTTTTTTTTTTTTTTTTTTTTTTTTTTTTTTTTTTT
>NW_007726449.1:331207-344844 GCF_000696425.1 Galeopterus variegatus | reverse complement strand
GATCGCAACCCTCAGTGTTGCCCCCGTACCGGACTGGGGACCGGCAACGGGATCGCAACCCTCGGTGTTGCTCCCGCGCCTCACTCAGCCAGTGAGCGGGAACCGGTCTGTACGTGGGATCCGAACCCTCGGGCGGGAGCGCCACTGCGCTTCCCAAGCGGCGCACTATCCAGTGCGCCACCGGGCCGGCCCCCAGATTTGCATTCTTGCACAAATAAGCTAACCTAATTCAGTCTGAGTGTGGGCAGCATAGTCAGCGGGAGTGTGTGAACAGTTTTATTCTGGGACTGATACCATAAAAACCAGGCAGATCTGCAAAGTGGCCACCCCCTCAGGTGTCAGGTGACACATGTCAGGCACTGCCTCAACAGTGAAAGGTTTCCAACAGTGATAAAGAAACGGGTCTTCTCTTAATGTATTAAATGGATAATAGAGGCATTTTTGTCTACACCCTCTGACAAACACTTACTTTGATATCCATTGGTTATGTACAGAAATTTACTTAAATAGTTAAAATAAAAAGGCTTTCTTTGGGCATAACCAATCACTATTTGTTCACATAATCATACCCTGAATCTAAGGATATATTGCAATTCATTTTACTTTGGATAAAATCTTTACAGTTCTTATAGAACACAGAGAAATAATCATGAAACTTTAAGTGGTTAAAGTAGAAACAAAGACTCCATTTGTGCAAGTAATTATAATGTAATTAGCATTGTAGATAATCTAAATATGGATGTACATACACAGGATCATCAGCTGGCTATACTGGAGCTGTCACACTATTAATAGTCCCTTTTACATAAGCAAAAACTTGAATGTTCACTTAGAAAAAAATATATTTCCTCTAATTTTTACTCAAGTGTAAAATGAAATGTCTTTATTGGCCAGCAAAACCAATACTGTGCCTGATGGCAGGAATCGTTAAGCTTATTTCTTACTTGGGTAGTACTGATTTAGAATAAATCATGTTTTCAGGGCTGGCGGATTAGCTCAGTTGGTGAGAGCATAGTGTTGATAACACCAAGGTCAAGGGTTCAAGTCCTCTTACCAGTCACCGCCAAAAAAAAAAAAAAAGAAAAGAAAAAGAATCAGTCACGTTTAAATGTGAAATAATCCCTTCAGCTCTGCGATGCAAATTTGATTACAGTCCTCATTTGAGAGAGGAGGAAAGGGAAGCATCTTTGCTTCTGTGTGGACTCAGAGGACCCCGCAGGCCTTGGCCCCGCGGCGGGCGGCTCCCGCGGCCGCACAGTCCGCGCCCGCTCGGGTGTGTCGGTCCCGGGACGGGGGCTGCGGGCAGGGCCAGGGGACGGGCGCGTCGCCTTCAGAGGCGCCTGGCGGTCAAGTGAGTTCGCTTTTCCTTTAGCTGCAGTTACGGGCTGGGTGAGAGAGTCCCGTGTGGGGGGCGGTCTCTGGGGCAGCGGCACCGACCCCGGGCCTCTCGCTTCCTCCGCCCTCTCCACGTGCAGGGTCAGGACAGCTCCGGGAGGCGCGCTCGTCCGGCCGGCGCTGTCGGGAGGGATCCGCGCGTTTCATTCACCGCCCCCGGACCGCCTGAAAGGCCTCCTTGTCTGAGCGCCCAATGAAAGGGACCTGCTGAGACCTGGGGGCGCGCCGTCGGGTCCGGGCCCTGCCCCCGGGCTATGAGCTGACACTGCGGGCGGAGGCACAGGAGCCCGCCTTTGTCCAAGGATCTCTCCGGGGCCGGGCGGCCGGCATGGGCCCTGGGGGCCGAGGCGGGCCCGCCGCGCTGCGGCTGCTGCTGCTCCTGCTGCTCCCGCCGGGCCCGGGCTGGGCCGCCCCCACCTTCATCAGCGTCAACCGCGGGGTGAAGGTGACCAAGGGCAGCTCCGCCTTCCTGTCCCCCGAGGACCTGCAGTTTGCCATCCCCAGGCAGAAAGATGCCTGCAAAGTGGAAGTTGTGAGGAACGAGCCAGTAACCCAGAGGGTGGGGAAACTCACTCCACAGGTAGGTCCCATCGGGATTTTCTGTTCGGGAGCGAGTGTGGACGTGAGTGTGTGCGGGTGTGAAGAAGGGGCGGGGGGAGCAAGGGACGAAAAAGTCTCCTCTCAGTCTCTCAAACGGACGTGCTGTAAAACGCTCACATTTGAACGGGCGGAGTTTCCATCAGCAGGCACAGGTACACTGTTTGTCCATGTGAGGTGAAACCTGTTTTAGAAAGTTCTTGGCTGGCTTCAGATTACAAGCCTGCAATAAGTAGCATTTACCCTAATTATGCCAGCACCTGTGGAGGAGGTCAGGTTCAAACTAATATGGATGCGTGTATTTTTTCTTGATGCACTGTATCAAGTCTTTCCGATTTCTCTTCTTTTATGGAAGAGATCTCTTGTACATCTTACCAGCTGCTTGACCTTATAGGGTAGCTAATCATCCAGGGAAAAGGATAATGTAAGAGAATCACACATCTCTTATTTTAGGTACATTGCAGAGAGAGAGAGAGAGAGAGAGAGAGAGAGAGAGAGAACGGGAGCCTTCCAAGGGTTGGAGTGGTCAGTCATTTGTGTGGTGTGATATGACCACTCCTTATGGGATTATTCCTGCCCCCAATTATCTCACCCATTGCCAGTCAAGGTGCCTTTGCATAAGATATCAAGATTTCAAGACATTTTTAGGATACTCTTGTGATCTCAGAACACCAAAGGAAACCATGAAGACATTTTCATCTATTAACATTGCTCGAACTTTCTCTTCAGTAAGGGAAGAGAAGTAGAAAAGAGATGTGAAGATACATCACTTTAAATGCTCACTGTTCTCTGAAAATGTCTGCACAATATTTTTCCTGTAGTCATAACCTTGGAGACTTTTTTTATGTAAAGGTATTATTCTATGGTTAATCCTTTTGTAGGGTGAAGAGCTAACTTTTAATTTACTGGGTTTAAAGAGTTTGTATTTTTACATATTGCTTTTGCTTGAAGTAGGAGTTTATCCCTATACATGATAGAATATTGTTTCCGGTTTTATTACTTGGTCCCACTGTGATTTGACTTTGCACCCAGTGAGAACAATCTTGAGAATATTCAACACTGAATGCTGCTGCAGCTTCTGGAAAAATGTACCATTCCTGCTTGCTGAACTGTGAACATTATTTTCTCTCCATTTGGTTAAAGAAACATATTCCATGAGATTATTCAAAAGTGGTACTAGATGTTGCAGAGATGGACTAAAGATACTTAGACTGATGCTCTAGCTCAGATTGATATCTCTAGACATTCTATTTACTACACTTAAAGTTATAGTCCAATTCTGAAACACAATAGAATTCTGTGGAAGGGGGTCTCATATTGGGGTTTTCCTGATGTGATAGTAACCAAATATCTCCCTCCAGTTTCCTGTGAGATTTTCTTTTGTCAAAGAGCTTCAGACAGGCATCTAAAAATGTTAGAATACTTTTGGCCCCAGGTATCAAGATGTTGTATTCCCAAGTGTTTGTGAGTTGCAAGTTCTCACTCTCTCCCAACATTGCTTGCACTCTGAAAGTATTTTGATTGGCACCTATCAGTCATGGAAAAAGGAGAGACCTGGGCTAGCTCATAGTGTAGTCCAGATGCACTAAATAGGACGGGCAGGTGATACAAATACGTTCAGCAGCAGGCAGTGGAGACCCAACTACAGGGACTGGAATGAAGAGCAAAATGCAAACCCTTCGAGTTTTGAGGAACAGCAAGATAGGACCCTGATCCTAGAGGACTGGGGTCCTTCATCAAGCAGGGACCCAGGGCAATACTGGTGTATATGGGCATTTTATAAAGAATGATGTGTTGATGATTTGGTACACCTTCTATTTTTAAAAATTGTTCAACATTTATTTAGAAGGAGGCTGAGTATTTTGTGGGGAGGAGGAGAAGCAAAATTCCCACTGGTACCTGCAGGGGCAAGTTGTCTAAAGTGTCATCTAGCTTGAACCCCAATCATGCATACCCGGCTGAGCAAAACAAAGCCCTGCCTTTCACCAGATTCTCCTCCTTAGAGGGCAATTTGGGGAGGATCTATTGTTACCTAAGCCATTCTCGCAGGACTATCCTCTCCGCATCCCAAATAGCCTAGGACTCCTTAACTTACACGACACTCTTTCTGAGGGTAATGAAATTATCTCCACTATATATTTTTAGTAATGTTTTAATAGCCCTGATGTTTTGGCCTGCTTTGAAACACTGGGGAGCAAAAAGAGATCCAAGTGACTAGAACTAGGTGAAAATATATATTTGGTTACAAGGATCAAGGATTGGAATAGACCTCCAAGTCATCTCCATCTCAAATTTTCTTTGATTTTTAAGGCAAAAATTCGTTTACTAGAAATTCAGTATAGAGCAGAAACAACAAAATGCCCAGCTAATTTAGGACTTTTGACTGCTAGGGAACACCCCTGAATACACAGATCCCCTAGTGTGCCGTTGCTCTTTTAGAAGAAAAAAGAATCAATTCCTGAATGATCAGTGTATGTATTTCCAGAGGTAAATATGACATCTCAAATTGATTTATATCATCTAAAGTAGATATGTGATTTATATATTCTAAAATTTATTCTGTGGTAAAGGAGGCCATTAAAATGTAGAGTTTCATCACCTATTTGCCAAATATTAGAACTTTGTGCTATAGAGTTTACAGTGGGAAAACTTTGTTTCTCAAACTGTCAGATGATCATTCCTATTTTTTTATTATGATAATTTCAACAAATCAAGATTCCCAAGTAAGTCTGTTTTGTTTTGTTTTTGAAATTTGTGCTTGGTTTTTAACTTAGGTTGGTTCAACCCTCCCCAGCGATTTATTTCGTATGTAGTTTTTGAAATTAAGCATAGCCAAAGGTACTTGTGTATATACACACAGACACACACACACATGCAGCCTAAACATTATTCTTTAACAGAGCTTAATAGTAAGCTGAAAGCCAGGGTCATGTGAACCCATTTCTAGTGAGACGACTGTATTAACAACACCAACAACACCCTGCTGGGTAATGAACAGTTTCATGTAATTTGCACAGAAAATGTTTTGTTTAACATCTGTTCAGTTAGTGTTTTCATTTCATTACTGAAGTCTGTCTTAAGACCAACAGGCTCATTTTCCTATTGAATATTTGGAAAGGAATTTCAGTTGGTGCACACAGTACCTTCTGTTTAGATAACCCTGTTGATATAGTCAATTAGATGAGGTCGATGGCAACATGTTTTCCTCATGTTCTAGGACAAGACTTTCTCATGCACAGCACTTCCTACACCTGGCCCAAAGCAATGACTTTCCTGGGGGGAGAAGCACCCCAGTTAAGCACCGAGCTTTCTTTTTGAATAGGAAATTCAGCAATAAGAAAGTACACCTAGTTCAAACTGGATTATTGTCATTAAAGTGAGTCATGAGTTAGGAATGTGTGGCAATTTAATTATAAATTGTAATTGAAAAGCAGTTGAAGTGGAAAAAAATAAAGCTAGACAGTAATTAGAAAAGGATTTAGCTCTCCTTTGTTTTAGTTAGTAAATTTATGGACAATTATGGTTGTCGCCTTTTATAAAAAGAAAACATATTAGGAAACATAAAACAGATGTTTCTTTTAACAAGCAGATTGTCTCTTTATTGCCCTGACCATTTGTCAGTGATATGGGGAAGGTCTTTCCTTTATCTCCTTCCTAGTTGTCAATTAAAAAGAGGAACAAATGATATCTGTGGGAAAAGAAAATCATTTGTATTAGTGATAAAGTCTTCTCGGAGTAGATTACGTTGTCTGAAAATGTTTGCGGCTGTAAAAAGGTACAGACTAAACACTGTGAACTCAATAGTGAGAATGTATGAGTACCTCAAGGTTATTTCTTAAAATCCTACACCAAGTCATACTGGGCAGAATGAGGGCCATGCTATAAGTGAAACAGAAGATTTTTCTTTTAAAAACTTGGGTTCTCAAAATAAAACAGGAATTTCCTTAATAATCCTGTGTGAGGTGATACAGTTGATTGTAACTTTTTTTTTTTTCCTTTTTGTCTTTTTTCGTGTCCGGCAACGGATCGCAACCCTCAGTGTCGCGCCCCTACCGGACCAGGACCGGCAACGGGATCGCGACCCTCGGTGCTGCGCCCACACCTCGCTCAGCCAGTGAGCGGCCGGTCTGTATGTGGGATCCGAACCCTCGGCGGGAGCGCCACCGCGCTCCCATGCGGCGCACTGTAGCAGTGCGCCACCAGGCCGGCCCCAGTTGATTGTAACTTTATTTGAACAGAGGAAGTTGCCTTTAGAATTTGTTTTGTCTCCTCAGTCATTTCTGCTATTACCTGACTAATAAAAGCAGTCTTTTGTAAGTATGTGAGAAAGAACTGTGGATCATATTTGACTCTGATCAACCACAAGAGTGTCCATAGTCAGGGACTTTATCTTTGAATATAAAAATGCTATTTGGAAAGAAAGAAATAAAAGGAGAGCAAAAATACACAGAATAAATACAGTATGTTTGTGGGTGGGTTAGTGCACGCCTTTTCATGCAGACATGCAGAAAGACCTCTCTAACTCAATTGCTATGAATGCCTAAAGGGGGTAAATAAAATTTTGATAAATGGAACCATATGTTAAATGCACTATAGTCAGTAAAGATGTAATTATTTGGAGAGGTAACCACCCCTTAACTTATTTGCTTGTTCTGCTTAGATTTTCATAATTTAGATATCCGTAAAACATGACACAGCTGTATAAGCAGCACGGTGAGTGAGCATGGGGGTAGGGTAGAGGTGGTGGTGGTTACAACCCACACACACTGTAATTTCTCCAGGCAGTACTCTATTGCTGGAAAAATTAAGTCCTGTACCAATTTTCTCACAAATATCTATCCATTTCTTCATGCTAACTAGGTCTTTGACTGCCATTTCCTTCCCAATGAAGTGAAATATATTCACAATGGTTGCCCAATTCTTGATGAAGATGCAGTGAAGTTTAGGCTTTACAGGTAAGTGGCGCAGGAGCGTTGCTCATTCTTTGCAGATAACCGTTCTGTGTACTTTCTACTGTGGATATATATGGGGTGGGGAGTTAATAGATTGCAAGCAAAGAAGTAACCAGTAGAAACTAGAGACCAGAGTGAGTGAGGCAAGAATTGTAGCCAACTTTCAATTATTTCCATTTGTATCATCTTCCTTGGGGTTTTTCTGTGGCACATTATTAGTCCTATCCTGTTTTCCTTTAGTGTTCTGTGCTTGGATCTCCAGTGTTGCAACCCACGTAGGATGGAAAATGGAAATTACAAAACTACAAATTCTTAAAGAGAATTAGGAGGAAAATATATTCTAAAATTGAAAAAAATTCTTTTTTGATGACCAGCTTCTTAGTTATAAGAAGTGCAATATCTTCCATTTTTAAACATATTAAATAATAAAAATGTTTTAAAAATCAATTGTAAAATTAAACACAGAAAGACCATTTCATCCCACAATTCCATTCCTAGGTGTACATACAAGGGAAATAAAAACCTATGTTTACACAAAAATGTGTACTTGAAAATTTATTGCAGCATTATTCATAACAGCCAAAAAGTTGAAACAATCCAGCTGATGAATGGATAAACAAAAGTGGTATTTTCACACAATGTAAAATTATTCAATCATAAAAAGGAGTGAAGTGCTGATACATGTCACAACACTGATGAACCTTGAAAACTTTATGTTAAGTGAAAGAAGCCAGACACAAAAAGTCACATATTGTATGATTTTGTTTATGTGAAATGTCCAGAAAAGGCAAATCGATAGAGACAGAAAGTAGATTAGTAGTTGCCATGGACTACGGGGAAGAATGAATAGGGAATGACTGCTAAGGGGTATTGGTTTCTTTTTGGGGTGATGAAATGTTCTGGAATTAGTTATGATGTGAGTATACTAAAAATCATTGAGTGGTACGCTTTGAAAGGATAGATTTTATGGCATGTGAATTTTATGTACAATAAAAATTAATTTAAAATTTAAGGTCATGGTTATAGTATTGCTGATTTCATGGAAGCAACTAAGAACTCAGTATATGTGGAGTAGGCCTTTATAGAATTTTCTTGATTTTGCTCTTATGAATATTTGGTTAAAATATGTCAGTATGGATTTCCCTTAAGCACTAGACTAATGCAAAAGACTTTTGTAGAAGACATTAGAACAGTGAATCATTCTATAAACATTTATGATCACCTACTATAAGTCAGGCTCTATGTAGGGCAGAAAAAACATAAAGATGAGGTTACACGGATTCTTTGGTGCTCATAGCCTAATACAAAAGATGGGCAGATAATTATTATGCAGAAAGACAAGTGTCAAAAGAGAAGCATGAACAAAATGCTGTCCTCAGAAAATGAAATGTCACCCCAAGAGTCCTTAGGAAGCTATGAAATCAGCATACAGGGCTGTTTGATCTTTCCAAGACCCTAAAATTAAAAAACAGATGGGCTTCAAAGAGCTTGCCTGGAATGGCTGGGAAAGCTGAGGAATTTTGGTGCCCCCACTCCTTCCTTGAGTTTCTAGCAGGTAGGGAGGGCACAGGTGTATGCATGAAGGGCAGGGTTAGAGAAATAACCATTGCTCTTGGTCTCCAGTACATTTCAAATGGAATATTCAGAAGAGTTGTATGTAGATGATCAGGGAGCATATTTATTCCTGTCTTTCCTCTTCTCCAGCCCCTTTGGCAAGTGAGTTAACTTGACCTCTCTGTATCTTAGTTTCCTCATCTGTAAAATGGGACTAACAATGCCCATCATGGTAAATGAGATATTGTTGTAAGGAGTTTAGAGTAATACCTGGGTCATAATCATAACCAATCAGAAGCTGCATTATTGATGCATACTCATCACTCATGAGTATTCTCCCCTTAGAAAGAATGATAACTCATCTCTATTAGTCTTTGTAAATGCCCTGAGATCAGCATTGCTAAGGGCATGGAGGGAGTAGAAGAAATGATTACTCAATGCCCTTTTCATGCCAAGTACTGAGCTGAGCACCCAAGCTAGACTGTAAATCACCACCCATGTACCAGTGTTTCTGAAGAGCAAAGAGGCCTTGATGCTTCAGCAACCCCTCACCCCTTCATTCCTGAACTAGAACTCAATCCGTAAATTATACAGGTTTGATACCATTAAATTACATATGTGCTAGAAGTGAGACTCTGAGCTCTTGGCAGTTGTTAAATATCAGTGCAGATAATGAGTCTGAGAGCAGGTGTGGAAAGAAAGATGACTGGAGGAGGAAGTGGCAGGAAAAGGCATTTTTAATACCAAGATAAAGAGAAGAAGGGAAGAAAACAGAGAGGTTGGGAGCAGAGCATGAGACAAAATCCAAACTTAGCTGGATGTACAAATTTTATGAAGGCCAAGCTTTAGGCTTGAAGCTGAATACACAGGTACCAGGAGTATCTGAGAGCCAATAATATTGCCTTTGCTTTGTTCTCTCCACAGATTTACTGAAACAGACACCTTCACAGAAACCTTTATCCTGCGGGTCTATCTCCTGGAACCAGACTGTAACATCATCCGTATGAGTAACAATGTGTTGGAGGTGTCTGAATTCTATGGCCTCTCCAGAGCGATTGATAAGAACCTGCTCAGATTTGATTATGTCAGGATGGCTACTCTGGAATGTACAGTCAGTCTGGACCCCGTGAGAACTCGGCTGCCAGCCCATGGCCAGGTGGTTCTGGTGGAGCCTCGGCCAGAAGAACCTCGTGGAGACCAGCCACACAGTTTTCTCTCTGAGTCCCGTATGATATCTTTTAACACTTCTCTGAATGTTACTAAAACTGACAAAAATATCTGTTAACGGTCATCTTCCACCATGACTAAGAGGTCTACTTTAATAGAATTTTTAGCTGGTTGAAAAATGTGGGTTGGTGGTTAAGAGCATGGACTTTGAAATCAGGGTTTGAAAACTGCCTCTGCTATTTATTTCCTGTGCTATTTTAGTTTTAACCTGTCTGAGCCTCTGGAAGGTGGGAGAGGATAATAATAGCTGCACCGCAGGGTTGTGTAAGGATGAGAGTGAACGAGATTACACACACAGAGTGTTAGCACAGTGTCTGGCTCACAGTAAGTGCTCAGTAATTGTCAGCTGTTAGTAGCAGCAATGGCAGCAGTAGTGAGAGAAGTTGGTGTATTTGCTCAGTATTATGAATGGGTTTGAAGTAGAGCTGATAGATAGCAGCTACGGATTAAATTGGGAGAGTTGATGGATAATGATCCTTCTGCTATTCATTCAATCAATGTATCCTGGGCACCTCCTATGTACGTAATAGTGTTCTAGGAACTATGGGAAGACCAAGGAATATAAGTTGTAGTAATACCTTGAATTTGGACAGAAGTTTACAGCTAAAGACACGCTGGTACATAGCTCATCTCATTTCGACTTCACAATCATCTGGTTAAGAAGCAGAATATCTATTTTGTCCATCAGGGAAATGGGACTCAAAAAATCAGTGGCCTTGGGCCGGCCTGGTGGCGCACTGCTACAGTGCGCCACTTGGGAGTGCGGTGGCGCTCCCGCCGAGGGTTCGGATCCCATGTGGAGACCGGTTCCTGCTCACTGGCTGAGCGCGGTGCGGGCGCAACACCGAGGGTTGTGATCCCGTTGCCAGTCCCCGGTACGGGCGCAACACCGAGGGTTGCGATCCCGTTACCGGTCAGTAAAAAAGACAAAAAGGGAAAAAAAAAAAAAATCAGTGGCCTTAAGTATCGTATACCTAACAAAAGTGAAAAATACAGCTGGGCAGAGACATGAAGACTACCGGAGAGATAGTCATGGTTTTCAGTGAGACAGAGCAGGTTGGTTCAGGTGGTCAAAGAATGTTTAAGGGAAAATTTAGTAAAAAGACTAACTGGACCTAGAAGGATATGTAAGATCTGAGTGTGTGATAAGCACAGTGGGGAGAGAATTCAGCAAGTGGAACAGTCTAGTAGCGGTTGTATGGTGGAGTCATGGAGGCGGGTGCAGTGAACAGAAGACTGGAGCTGGACTGTGGAAGCCTACAGACAGAGAACCACTGGCCTATTTGCCAGAGACATTCAAACATCAGAAAACACATCTGATTATTCTTTCTCTCTGTGTAACTTTTGGTGGGCAAGGGCCTGATGAAGCAACAGATGAACTGTTCTTTTTAGTAAAGGCAATGATAGGCTTTCAGAATAATGACAACCCCCTCAGTGAATGATTGGAGGGTACACATGAGTATCCTTGGGGCAGTGAGAGGGAATATGTATCCATGGGAGGGAGGATTGGCTTTTAAATTTTATGATCATTAAGTTCAAGTGACTATCTTAATCCAGTGCTGTGCATTCTAGAACTGGGAACAGAGCAGAAGTGTCCAGGCGGAAGCTGTACCCTGGGATTGAAGAAAGTGGGGAGTCTCAAAGTGAGCTGTGAGGAATTCCTGCTGATGGGGCTTCGTTATCAACACATGGATCCCCCTTCACCCAACATTGATTATATCTCCATCCAGCTGGACCTTACAGATAGTAGGAGTAAAGTCGTATACAAGGTAGAGTTTGGGGTTATGTGTCGGTGTCCCCAGATGATCCATGTAGAGAGCCAATTCCATGCTGGCTCCCACACCAGGGAGAGTTCCCATACTGTGCTGGGTGGCACTGCCCAGTGACTCATTGGAACCACAGGCTTGTGTGTTCTGCCAGGAGTGCTTAAAACAGTAGCTTTTGCAAATAATATTAGTATATCATTTCCTTTCTCTGGTTCTCTTCTAGCTCTACCATCACTAAGGCAACTTGGGAAGGACTGGGGCTTGTCACATGCTAACCTTTCAGCTTGTCATTTAACCTTTGGCAACACCTTCTCTTTGATACTTCCTTTTCACCTTCTTGAAATCATGGGTTCCACTCGGCCAGGACACAGGAAACCAGGAGAGAGGAGACCTCAGTCCCACTTGAGATTGTTGCTGATGATACCTCTCTCACTTGTCCAGACATTGAGATAAAGGGCTGGGTCATCTAGGACACAGGCCCCAAAGGCCTTCTCCATCTTTCAATCTCTTTGAATTCTGCTGTCCTTCCTCCCTGATCTCCTCATAATGAAATGATGACAGGAAGTGCAATCAATTTGTATGAAATATTGAACATGCTACTCTACTGATTCATGTACTCTATACTTTGTTTATTTGAGAAACCAGGGCAACTGTGTACCTGCTGAATCAGCTCAGATTTTGTGCTGACTTAAGATGATCCAAGGTGATATTTGCAAACACCTCCAACTTTCACAAATTGGATTCTCACTAGGATTTCTCCTAAGAGGCCATGGAATTGATAAGACAAGGAACGATAAGTGTATTAGTCCATTTTTGTTGCTTATAACAAAAAATCTGAAACTGGGTAGTTTGTAAAGAAACAATATTTATTGCTTATAGTTTTGGAGGCTGGGAAGTCCAAGTCCAGGGAAAACATTTGCTGAGGGCCTTGTCCTGGGGTTGACTACAGCAACTCAGGATATCACATGGCAAATATGGCAGGAGCAGAGAGAGAGAGAGAGAGTGATCGAGAGAGAGAGAGAGAGAGATAGCTCCTCATGGGCTCTCCTTTTAAAGCCCTCAGAATCACACTTACGACCACCATGAAACCATCAATTTATTAATCTGTTTACTAGGGCATGGTCCTCACAATCTAATCACCTCTTCACGGCCCCACCTTTCAATTACTACAATTGCATCAGTTTCTAATACATGGACTGTGGGGGACAATTCAATCCACAGAAATAAGGAAATGATAAAACAGGATTACAGAATTTTAGAATTGAGATCTGGAAAAAAACTTGCGATAGTCTGTTTGAATTGACCAAGTAAATCACTCTGGGTGCTTTTAAAGGACTGATTTGCAAGTCTGACGTTAGTAGTTAAGAGCATGAACACTGGGCTCAAATGTCTAACTAGCTGTGTGACTTTGGACTTTATGTCTCATTTTCTTCATCTTAAAACAGGGATAATGGTACCCACCTCTTAAAGCAATTTAGAGGATTAAGTAAGATGCAAGGTAAGAAGCACGCATATTTGCTGGTTTAAAAAAGACATCCAGTAAAGGATTGATGATCAGCCAGGTTTGGAAGTAATCGGTTTGGCCAAAGCCTCTAATTTTATAGTGGTGGCCCAGAGAAATGACACACCTTGTCCATGCATACCCAGTTCTTTTATGGCTGGGCCAGGACCTAAACTCTGGGTATATTGCTTGTTTTGACAAGAAACTCCTTTAACTTTTAATGATTTCTTATCTCCATAAAAAAAAATCATTTTATTTATTTATTTATTTTTTTCATTAAATTTTTATTTTGTCAATATACAATGTATATGATTATTTTTTCTTATTTTTTCCTCACTATATTGAGTTAAGGTTTTATTTGTTTATATTTTAAATCTGTCTTATTGGGGGTTTACCCTTTTAAATGACCTTCTTGCTTTATTAGCATTAAACTATTCCTTAGTTAATTTGGCATGTCATAAAACAGATTTGTTTATGAATATAAAAGTAATATGCTCATGGCAAGGAATATTAAAAAACGCAGAAATCAAAATAAGAACAAAATAAAACTAGCTGTATTTCCACCATTTTTATCCATAAACACACACACTCTCTCTCTCTCTCTCTCTCTCTCTCTCTCTCTCTCTCTCTCTCTCTCTCTCTCTC
>NW_007726449.1:284121-331131 GCF_000696425.1 Galeopterus variegatus | reverse complement strand
CACACACACACACACACACACACACACACACACACACACACACACACACACACAGTGGGGAAACATGCACACCAGAGTTGATTTTGTTTTATGAAATTGAATATATACTATATATGAAGTGCTGTATCTTGTTCTTTTATTATTTTATGGTTGTACAGTCCATCTTCATCAAGTGACTAAATTACTATTCACCCATAATTTATACTAGATTTTTAAAGGTCTTTTTCTTTACATTTGCCATTTTAATCCACCTGAGATAAATTTTATTGCATGGTGAAATATGAGTTTTTTCCAAATAGCCCCAATTTCCAACCCTATTTGTTGAACAATTGTTTCCTATTGATTTTAGATGATTCTTTTATTGTACAGAAAGATGTAATGTGTAGTATTTCAAGGCTGGCTCTTTTGTTTGTTAATTTACCTACTTATTCTTGTGCCAGCCCCACATTGTTCTAAATATAACAGATTATAATACACTTCAGCGTCTTAGAGGCAAGTTCTTCCTCATCATTCCTCTCCAAAATGTTTTTAGCCACTCTCACCGGATCTTAGTCCCAGATAAATAATTAAAATGTTTATGTTAGTTAATGACTAACAGAAAGCCCCTAAGAATTTTTATCGGTATGAGATTAAAACTATAAATTATTTGAGGAAGAATTGGAATATGAGAACATTTACTATACTGAGTCTTCTCATCCAGAAATGAGTTATCTCACTTTATCTGGGCAAATGTACTTTTTATATGTTTCTGTAAAGTTTCTAGTTTCCTTTATGTAAGTCAAGCACACTTACTAAATCCAGTTTATTTTTTTAAAAGTATTGTAAATAGAATTTCCCCCCATTATATCTTCTCATTGGTTACTAATGATAAATAGGAAAGCAATTTTTTTGGTATAATTTTCTTTTATCTGGCTTCTTCCCTGAACTCAATTATTTAAAAAAAGTTTTCAATGCTTTGGGCTTTTAAAGACTATAATTATATCTTTCACTTAATGATAATAATTTTGTTGTTTCTTTTTCTGCAATTATTCCTCTTATTTTTGCTCTATTCCCCACTGGTTTGGCCAGAAGAATATAAAATATAATGTTGCTTTTAAGAATCCTTGTCTTGAGTATTTTATCAATATCAACGACCCACATTGTCCTTTTAAATGGTTCTTGCCTTCAATTCATCTTTGTTTGAAATTTGGATCATCTTTTTACTTTTAATCTTTCTATATAATTTTATTTTAAGTGCCTTTCCTGTAAGGAATATATAATTGGATATTTTCATTAAATTCCAGAATATCTTGAATAAGGAAATATAAGTTATTTATATTTATGGTAATAATGAATACACATTTTTTTCTGTCATTTTGTTTTATAGTTTCTTGCTAGTTAAAAAAATTTGTCTTGCGGGCCGGCCCGGTGGCGCACTGGATAGTGCGCCGCTTGGGAAGCGCGGCAGCGCTCCCGTCCGAGGGTTCGGATCCCACGTACAGACCGGCTCCCGCTCACTGGCTGAGCGAGGCGCGGGAGCAACGCCGAGGCTTGCGATCCCGTCGCCGGTCCCCAGTCCGGTACGGGGGCAACACTGAGGGTTGCGAACCGTTGCCGGACATGGAAAAAAAAAAAAAAAAAAAAAAAAAAAAAATTTGTCTTGCAAAATAGGTTATGTTTTCTTTGCCTTTATCTTTACTTATTCAAAAGTCCTTTATTCCACTTTATGTTTTATCTGGATTTAATTCTAAATTTAAAAAAATTCTTTAATAAGAATTTTACTTTTACATATTACTTTTATATTTATAAACAAATCTGTTTTATGACATGCCTGTATTTATAATATTTAAAGTCAAAAAATGAAATGGGCTCTCTCTGCCCCTTCCTGTGTAGGATGAGATTGAGCCAATCAATCCTTTCTCCTGGCAATTGCCACCTCTTGGGCTTTGTTTATATAATTTGCAATTAAAGTTGTAGCATATGGTAGTTATATATTATTATTTCTTACATCATCTATCTTTTATTTCAAGTAAGGTCTTTTGACATTTGCGGTTATTTTGTTAACATATTGAAAATAACACATTTATTTAGACTTAACTCTAGACTTAATTGGTCTCTGTGTTCAGCACCAGTCCTTTTCAATAATGGCTTCCCCATTTTTGATTTTCCAATTATGCATCTTCAAATAATTTTTTCCCAATGGCACGTGACGAGTAGATACTCTAAACCCTGGGATGTCTCTGTGTGTCATTCATCAGTCCTCATTAGCTGTGCAGTAGGAAGGGGGAGGGGTTGGTTGTCTTTCCTGTTTTTCTCTTGCACTTCTCTCTTCTGAGGTTTGCTGGGTAGTTTCTGAATTCCAGGCTGGTGGTGGGGTAGTTTTGGGGGAGTATTAGAGAGAGAGGTCTTATGTGATCAGGCACTTATGGAATATGATTTCATGTTCTCTGAGCCTAGCAGATGGTTCAAGGCTGCTTCTTTGTCTTGGGGGCAATTTCATGGTTTCTCTTGGGAGTCCCATTGAGGCGCCTCTCATCTGGAGCTTTCTTATCTTGGGAGGATGCATTTCTAGCCTGAGTGGTCACTTGCAGTTTCTCCTGTAGCCCTTAGGATATGATTTCCATCTTCAGCCTTTTGCTGCTGGAATTTTGGGTCTTCATAACTCAGTACTCATACAACTGAAGGATGATGACCCCTAAAGGCCAAGGATGCACCCTAAAGGATGCCCCCTAAAGGTCAAGGTCCAGGATGACCCAGAGCAGCTCTCTGTCTCTTGGCTCATGCCACAAACCAGAACAGACTGATTCCAGCACAGCCACCATTATTCTTCTGCTTCCAGGTACTTAGTTTCCTCAGATTCAGTATTGGACTACTGTGACTTTGATAATTGAGCCTGATTCTCTCAACAATGGGATACCTCACATCCTGTGATAGCCAGCATCTTCTGCCATGAGGATTCTCACACATAGCACTTGTTGATATCTCAGATCCTATGAAGCAATTTCATGGTTTCTTGGAGGGTCTTTTCTTAGTCTGTTTTCTATCACTTATGACAGAATACCTGAAACTGGATAATTTATAAAGAAATTAAGTTTATTTTTTACAGAACTGGAGGCTGGGAAATACAAGGTCCAGGGGGCGCATCTGGTGAGGGTCTTCTTACTGGTGGGGACTCTCTGCAGAGTTCCTGAGGCAGTGTAAGGAACCGCATGGCTAGAGGGCAAGAGCATGTTCATGTGCTAGCTCAGGTCTGTCTTCCTCTCCTTATAAAGCCATTAGTGCCATGCCTGTGATAACCCATTAATCATGTCCCAATGGATCCACCTTTCAAATGCCATGGTTGGGTTTTCCCCCTCTTAATACTGTTACATTGATTATTAAATTTCAACATGAGTTTTGGAAGGGACATTCAAACCATAACAGGTCTCTTACTCATAGCGTTCTCATTTTGGGAGAATGCATTTCTAGCCTGCATGATCGCTTGCAGTCCTCAATACCTACTCCTTGCTTGGAGACCCGGGGGCCTGACTGACTAGACAACTGAGCAACCATCCTTCAGTTGTATGAGTACTGACTTATAAAGACATTTTTTCTTCATCCGTTCCTTGCCCACTTTAAAACCACATGACAGGAGGTTGGCAGGGTGGCTGGGGGAGGTTTGTGTTATGGCTGGAGGAGGTTGGTGTTGTGTGCCAGATACTGCTATGTGCTTTACTTTGACTATTTTGTTTATTCCTCAGTACTTGGGAGTCTAGTATTTCCATCTATTGATAGGAGGAAAATGAGAATTAGGAGTTAAGTAACTTGTCTAAAGTCATACAAATGCTAAGTGCTGGAGACAGAATCATAAGCATAGTTCCTTCTGATGCCAAAAATAGGTGCCCTCTTTTTAACCCTGGCTGCATAATAGTCACCAAGGGGCTCTAAAAATTCCAGTTTTCTGGTACCCTCCATGGAACAATTAAATGAGAACCTCTGGAGATGGATCCTGGTCATTGGTATGTGTTAAAAGCTCCCCAGGTGATTCTGATGTGCAGCCAAGTTTCAGATCACCCTGGATACATCCTCAAGGCAGTGGCGTTGTTAAACATTAACCCTGTATGGTACAGCTTTATTCATATGACTTCCCCCATTGTGTTTCGTTCCCTTTCAAAAGTCAGAGAGTGCGTGGTTGCCCGTCTATATCAGAGCTGGCATTCCAAATCAGATTCCAAGGGCTGCATTCATGGCCATGTTTATCCTGGAAGTGGATCAGTTCATCCTGACCTCTTTGACCACATCAGTTCTGGACTGCGAAGAGGATGAGACCCCCAAATCTTTGCTGGTGTTCAACATTACCAAAGCCCCGCGCCAGGGCTATGTGACTCACTTGTTGGACCACACCAGACCCGTCTCCTCATTCAGCTGGAAAGATCTCAGTGACATGCAGATTGCCTATCAGCCACCAAACAGCAGCCACTCTGAGAGGAGACATTATGAGGTAAGAAGAGAGGCAAAGCTTCTAGCCTAGTTGGTATTTATGTAGTTATTGAAAAGGCCACTGCCATTACCCTCAGGTTCGTCTATACATTCGTTGTCTCAGAATAGAATCAATCGCTGTGAATCAGGATGCAAACTAGATGCTCAGAATGAGCAAACCCACCCACGGGACACTGTGCCAAACCAAAGAGAGACCCTGCACCTCAGGAGGCAGCCACTGCTCAGCTCGGGCTGGCTGCAGCCATGTGGGAGCACAGAGGGCCCCAGGTTGCTACACTCTCATTGTCAAGAGAAGTTCGAAGTCTATATGTACGTGTGTGTATATATATATATATATATATTTTTTAAATGTCTGTTTTTTTTTTAAAGTCTGTTTTTAATATAAAAAACATAACTAAAAAATTTAAAACATTGTGCTAGCTACAAAATATTTCTGAAAGCCACATTTGGCCCAGGGCTCACCAGTTTGAGAACTTTGATGCCCTCAGCTGCCTTCCTGTATTACATAATCTGTTCAAGTTAGTTAGAAGTAAGTTTTGTTTTCAATTCTTTTATTAATAAATTCTTTTTTTTTTGTTTGGGAGAGCTTTTTATGAGGGTTTAACTAATTAATTAATTCTTAACTTTAGTTAATAACACTGACTCGGTAGAAGATTCCACAGTCTCATTTGATCACTAATTTCACTATCAAACACTTTCCATCAGGAAAGTCCTCCTTCTATCTGATCTAAATCCCTTCTGTGGCAGGTTCAGCCTCTTTCTTCTGGTTTTGTATCCAGTGGGAGTCACAGTCTTGCACATAATAACACTTTACATTCTTAAATGCCTACCAGCAAGTTGATGCAAACAGGATGGGAAAAGGTAAATGAGCAGATTGATGCAGACTTGAGTTCAGGTTTATTAAGGAAAACGAGTGTCCCTGGGGTTACCGAATTGTACTCCATGTAATTGAGGCATTTTCAGCATTTAGCCTCAAGGGCAAGCAAAAGACCGCAGACTGTAAATGCTGTGCTTTTGCCCTTTGCTTTTGTTTTCTTCCCTTCACAGTAGTACATGGCTCCTGGTTTTTCTTTCCTTCTGTCACTTCTCATGCCTTCACTGTTATGAAGTAATTTCTCATTATGTGTTCAGTTTGACCTCGAGCTCACAAATGAAGCATGCAGATTCTGACGCTATTCTGACTGCTTCCAGTGTGAATTTTCCGGCATCGTATAATTTAATCTTAAAGCAGAACCTGTCCAAATGTGCGAATTTTCGTTAGACTTTATTTTCTCAGTAGAGATCATGCACTTTTCCGATTCTGTGGGCTGGAAGCTGTGGGCTGAGGGCCCAACCTAATACATATTTACATTATACCTTCAAAAAAGACATCTCCTGGGCCGGCCCGGTGGCGCATTCAGTAGAGTGCGGCGCTTGGGAGCGCGGTGGCGCTCCCGCCGAGGGTTTGGATCCCATATAGAGACCGGTCCGCTCACTGGCAGAGCGCGGTGCGGGCGTGACATCGATCCCGTTACCGGTCACGAAAAAAGACAAAAAGGAAAAAAAAAAAAAGACATCTCCTGCCCAGTAGAGTTTTGTTTTTGGCCTGTTACTTTGTCACCCTTGAATCTGTTTCTTTCGTATTCTGTATTTGCTGATGCATTGCTGCCTGATCATTTCTCTTATCTGCTCCATCGGACCACACATTCTCCAAATGTAGGCAGCATGCCTTCATTTCTGTGTTCTACCTCATCCTTCTCTGTCAAGATCTGGTGCAGAGGCTGGCCAGTTGCTCAGCTGGTTAGAGCTCAGCCTTGTAACACAAAGGTCAGGGATTCGGATCCCCATCTAAGGGGTCGATCCCCATACTGGCCAACTACTGAAACAAAAAATAAAAAACCCCTGGTGCAATACCTACATAGCACATAATAAAGCTCAGGACTTACCATATAGCCCCTGCATATTAGTTACGGGTTTCATGAGAGCAAATAAAATGTAGATATTTTAAAACATTTCTAGTGAGAGAGATGCCTCTAGCTCAGGGTTTTTTAATAGCAGCACAATTGACATTTTGGATCAGCAAATTTTTTGCTGTGGGGGGGCTGTTCTGTGCCTGGTAAGATGTTAGGATCCCTGACCTCTACCCACTAGATGCCGGTAGCACCCCCCTCCCTTCTGTGAAACCAAAAATGTCTCCAGACATTCCCAAATGTCCCCTGGGAGGACAAAATCATCCCCAGTTGAGAACCTTTACTCTAGATCCTCTACCTTTGAGAGAGATTCGAGCAGTTTGATGTTGGACTGAGCAAATGCAGGGAAACTTCTCCAGTAAATTTGCTCATTTCAGATTAATAAATTCTTTTATAAAGGAGAAAATTTAAAAAATATCGATAAACTAAGGAACAAGGTCTAGGACCTGAAAATGTGAAATCAGATTGTTGAAAATGAGATCTGGGAGCAGCGGAAACCTGAATCTGCTTTTGCTGCCATCTGTGGGTACGCTCCAGGGTTAATGGTACTTATGCTGTGACTCAGTGTGTCGTTCACATGCATCTGTTTGCTTATAGGTGGAGGTGGAGGTTTACGACTTCTTCTTTGCAAAGAGTGTGCCTATTTCAGTCCACATCTCCATCAGAACAGCAGACACAAATGCCCCCCGAGTATCCTGGAATACAGGTAAAGCTCAATATAAGGCATCAAGTGCACAGCCCTGAGGGGAGTACTAGAAAGTAGACAGGTCAGGAAAGAAAGGTAATTTTACTCCCATTTCACATATGAGGCAACTGAAACCCAGACAGATGAAGGGCATCGGACAGTTGTTTTTGCTTTGTTTTCTTTTGCTTGTTCCTGGCGGCAGGGTGAGAAATAAAATGTAGGACTCCTGTATCCTGATGCCAAGTTCTTTCCTCTGCAGGAGATAAGCCAAAAGGACACTTTTTAGTTAAATGATGCAAAAAAGTGACTATTTGTGATATTGAGCTGTAGTTGGACTGAGAGAGATAAGGTCTCTCACTCAAATTGTTTAGAGGCTTTGAAGGAAGGTGTACGCTTTGTAATTCATTGTCTTATTTTTATGTTGGGTTGCATGGAAACCAAAATACATAAATAAACACTAACACTACTAAAAAAAGGCTTTGCACTGCCTCTCAATTCTGAGTGGACTTACAATGTGATGTATATATTTAGATCAGATGTAAATATGGAATGTAAATTAAATTTTTTCTTTTCTCACTAATACATCATTAGCATTCAAAACATACTTATAAGTAGTGGTAAGTAAGTTGTATCAAGGGGAAAGTATGTGTCTGATTTAAATTCTCAGGTGTCAGCTTAAAGGAATTGCCATGTGAATTTCAGTAGAGATGGAGAACATTGGCCGAGCAGTCTTGATTTATAATTTTGACTCTACATCCCACTCTACCTCTGTTAGAGGGATAATGAGAGAAAAGAAGGAATTGGTAACCTAAAGTTGAGTAGTAATCACAGTTTACATGGATTATTGCTTGAGTGTAGAGACTGAATAGTCTATATGTGTGTGTGTGTGGCACACCTAGGTTAAGGAACTCCACATCTGGGTTGGTGACTTTGGATATCAGAATCCTTATTAAAATGAATTTTTACTTATTATGAACTTAATGTGTGCCATCATTGAAAATTTGGAGAATACATTAAATAGGCTTTTAATTATTCATTGTTCCACCAAGAAGACATAAGCACTGTTAGTATTTTGTTATGCATATTTCTAGTCTTCTTGGTTGCTCCTCTGCTGTGTCCCATGATGTCCTGTCCTGTGCTGTACTGGGTGTTTGTGGCTTCAGAACCTTTCCTGCTGTCACAGAGATTCTTTGTAGGTGCTGTCCCCCTCCCTCCCTCCTTCCTTCTCTCCCTCCTTTCTTCCCCTCTTCCTCCCTTCCTTTTTCCCTTTCTCTCTCTTTCTCTTTCATTCATATATTGTATGCCTTAGCCCAGTTTCCTAGAAAATAGACCCTGAGGCAGATCAATATGTACTACACTGAAAACAAGCATAAAGGGAGATGCAAATAAAAACGGGGAGTGGCTGAGCTGGTCACAGCTTTACAATAAGATAAAGCAGATGTCTCCAGGGAGGAGACGGAACCACTGTGTCTGCAGGAAGAGTTGGAGGTGGGGTGGGGAAGAGGTGAACCATCTGTCTGTCAGTTTCCTCCCATTTCCTGTGTCTGATTGGTCAGTTTGCTTCACTGGGTGTTAGCTCCCCAAGTTTCCAGGTTGTGTTACCTGGCTCCTCTGAGCAGCCACTGCACAAACTCCCTGGGGGTCCCCTGGAGCAGGATCTGGCCAGGTCATGAGAAAGGTCATGTGACCAGAGGGCACTTGAGGTAACCAGCTGCCTCAGAAGACAAGGCAATGGTGGCAGGAAGCCTGTACAATTTCGTAGACTGTGGGAACCCTCTGGGGGCTGCTCCACCTAGAAAGCAGGCAAATAGTCGGGCCAGGGAGGCAGAGGAAGCTGGCAGATTTGAGGGGAAGCATGAACTAGGTCCACCAATACACTGTCTTTAAATTCAATCAACTTGTTTCATTAAAAAGCTCTGCCCCCTTTCAAGATTCTCCACTGTCTGTTGGTTCCCCGCTCTGCTGGGTAATGGGAATGTCTGACAATGCTACAGCTCTAGCCGGAGCGATTCGTCCCGAGTCTGAATTCTTCTTGCTCTGACCAGCAAGCAAATCTTTCTCCACAGATTTCCTCCAGCATGCTGGGTCCAAGGAAAAGGTTTTATTTTAATTCCATTAGTTACAAAAGTCTCTTCCTTATTAGAGTCTAAACTAAAATGCAGCCCTCATCGCACAATGTCAGGCACCTTGTCTATCATCATTATAACCCCCTGACACAGTATATTTGCAGTTACATGTTTAATTTACACATTATGTTCTCCATCCTGTGGGCTACATATGCTGTCATAAATTCTATGTAAAAAGCACTTCTGACTCTTTTGCCTACTTAAAATATCTGGATGTAGCCTTTGAAAAATTCCTTGTGGACCTTTTTGAACTAGAGACCACTGTGAACATAATGTCTCTTCTTTCCCTCAGTATTTGTTTTCTGGCACCATCATGCTTCTAAAGGATATATCATAAGGAATGAGCTGTCAGACTGAAGTTAATGTGACTAAAAATAAAAGCTACAGTCCAGTTTCTTGAGAAGCTTTTGAAGATACAATTTTCAGATAGTTCCATAGGTGGAAATTCATTAATCTTTCCTTTAAGCAGGTGTATCAGCATGTCCTAGTACTTTCCAAGACACTTTCCTGCTTTATCTTGTAGGTCTGGATCTCCTGGAGGGGCAGTCTCGGGCCCTCACTTGGGAACAGTTTCAGATTGTTGACAATGATGACATTGGTGCTGTCCAGTTAGTCACTGTGGACGGCCTACAGCATGGACGGCTTACAGTAAGAGGTGAACGATCGACTTGTAACTTAGAAAAGGACCCAGGAAGTGTTTTCTTCAAAAGCAAATCATACTTAACAGCATGTACATAGCATCTCTTGGGTCCCATTTCTGAATGAAATTGTCATATCCAGAAAACCTGGAGATCTTGAAACCATCAGCTTTTGTGTTAAGATGCTCAAGATACCATTTATGTATGAAAGGTACCTTGTGCTTGGCTCACTATTTAAACCTCAGTTTTGCTTTCTGGACGCCATGTAGGGCTCTTCTAAATATACTCCTTAACTGATTGTCTTGTACCTGTTGGAAGACAAAATACTTCCCTCATTTCTCTGCTTCAGAGAAATCTATTGAAAAACAGAAAAAAAAATTTTTCTTAATACTTTAGTAATAATGATGTTGTTATATTATTATTTGTAGTTGTCATAATTTAAAAGAAATAAATTTATAATTATACTAATAAGCATGGTGGTTAACAAGGTAATAATAGCCCCAATAAAAATAATATTCATACTTCATGATAAAATCATCAATTCCTTGTAATGAGATCAGAGGATTGAATTCAATTATCCTCTTAGGCTGACTGTAAAGCAGAAAGAGAACTCTCATTTGTCATCATTTGTGATTAGGGAATTTTGAAATAAAATGACAAATTCATGATAAATTCTCCTGCCTAATCTCAGGATAGTGGGTGGGCAGTTTAAATCTGGGGGTATCAGTTAGAGTGGTTGTTCAGCCCCATGTAAGAGAATCCCAACTACATGGCTCAAAAATTAGAGTCATTTTCTTCATATCTTAGAGGCTGGAGGAGATAGAAGGGACAATGCAAGAAACCATGCTGTCTAAGTTTGCTGTCTTTAGCAAGTTTTCCCAGGAGCCCAATGCAACAACTTCCACTTACATCTCCTTGTCAGACAATGTCACGAACAACCCCTTGGTGCAATAAAGGCTGGGAACCTAAGTGTTTTTATTTTTTTTTATTTATTTATTTATTTTTTTTGTCTTTTTTCCGTGTCCGGCAACGGATCGCAACCCTCAGTGTTGCCCCCGTACCGGACCGGGGACCGGGAACGGGATCGCAAGCCTCGGCGTTGCTCCCGCGCCTCGCTCAGCCAGTGAGCGGGAGCCGGTCTGCATGTGGGATCCGAACCCTCGGACGGGAGCGCCGCCGCGCTTCCCAAGCGGCGCACCATCCAGTGCGCCACCGGGCCGGCCCAACCTAAGTGTTTTTAAATAGTCACAATGCCATGCCAAATAAAACTAGGATTCTTGTAGTAAAGAAGAGGCAGACAATGGCTATGGGGCAAATAAATAGTAGTGTCCCTTACACTAGTATTTAATCATTTATTCTCTAAGTTCTTTAATACAGCCATATAGTGTGAGGAGAGTGCACCTGACATCAAGAATTGTAGTTGTCTGTGCAGAAAATTAAGCATGTTTATTAATACTGTACACATGAAATGGGGAGTGATAGCTCATAATGCAGATTCCCTGGGCTTGGAGGAGGTAGAAACTAGTATTGACATTTATTAAGTATTTACTTTGTGCCAGATACTATGCAAACCATTTCACATTCTTTATCTCATTTTATCTCATGTAAATGTTGTGAAGTGAGATACTATTATTATTCCTATTTTACGAGTGGAGAACTTGAGACTTAAAAGTAGTTGACTTATCTAAGGTTGTATACCTAGAAAGTGGAAAAACTGGGATTTCAACTCCATCTGTTTGATGTGAAAACTCTAGCTCTCAGCCTTTAAGCCAGTGATTCTCAAACTTTAGCATACATTAGACTCCACAGGAGGGCTTGATAAAACACAGATTGGTGGGACCTACCTCCAGAATTTCTGGTTCTGTAGGTCCAGGGTGAGGCCTGAATATTTGCATTTCAAACAACTTCCAAGATGGTGCTGATGCTGCTGGTTCCAGACCACTCCTCTGAGAACTGCTGCCACGTAGGATGATAACAATGAAGAATATCCAGCATTCACTGTAGAGTTAGTATTGTTTAAGTTCTCTCATCCTTGCTATGGAATATGAAATAGGTATTTGTATTTGTCAGTGTTCTCCAGAGAAACAAAGCCAATAGGATGTATATGGATATATATATATATATAAAAGGAGATTTATTATGGGAATTGGCTTACACAATTATGGAGGCTGAGAAGTCCCATGATATGCTGTTGGAAAACCAGGAAAGCCAGTGGAGTAATTTAGTCCTAGTTTAAAGGCCCGAGAACCAGGGGTGCTGATGGTGTAACTCCCAGTCTGAGCAAAGGCCTGAGAAGCAAAGTGGGTATGGAGGAGTAGATGGGGGTGCTGGTGTAAGTCCCAGGGTCCAAAGTCCCAACAACTGGGAGCTCCAATGTCTGACGGCAGGAGAAGTTGGAAGCCAGCTTCAGAAGAGAGAATTCGCCTTTTCTCTGCCTTTTGTTCTATTCAGGCCCTCAATGGATTGGATGATGCCCACCCCATTGGTGAGAGTGATTGTCTTCATTCAGTCTATTGATTCAACTGCTCATCTCTTATGGAAACACCCTCCACACAGATCCATCCAGAAATAATATTTCACCAGCTATCTGGGCATCTCTTAGCCCAGTCAAGTTGACACATATAGTTAACCATCACAGTATTATTATCTTTGTTTTATTGGTGAGTCTGAAATAAATAAAATATCTTGCTAAGTTTGCACAGCTAATAAGCATTACAGCCAGTATACAAAACCAGATCTGTCGTGTCCTGGAGCCCACCAAACAATCTAGTGTTTTTCCAGATGGGGGAACTATGGGCTGCACCATTTTCCTTAACACCCTGTCCTGTAGTGGTGCTTTCTCTGCAGCTGCTGCCTCTGTGCTCCCTGGTTCAATCTGCTCCACCTTTGCTCTCTCCATTAGGGGGGAAAGGCTTTCTCTTCACTGTGGCTGACCTTCAGGCTGGAGTTGTTCGCTATCACCATGATGACAGTGACTCTACCAAAGACTTTGTGATCTTCAGGATATTCGATGGCCATCACAGCATCCATCACAAGTTTCCTATCAACATCTTGCCCAAAGATGATAGCCCTCCATTCCTCATCACCAATGTTGTGATTGAACTGGAAGAGGGGGAGACCATACTGATCCAGGGATCCATGCTGAGAGCTTCAGACATGGACTCCAGTGATGACTACATCTACTTTAATATCACAAAAGCCCCAGAGGCTGGAGAGATCATGAAGAAGCCAGGGCCAGGACTGATAGGTAAGTTCTTGGAAGTTAAGATCCTATAAATTGAATTGAGCCTTCCATAGAGAGCTTTCTATGCACCCTGTGGGCTTGCTGAAATTGTGTCGGAATTTGTGCTAAGATTGAACATCAAGATTATGAAGTAAGATAATATTACTATTCCCATTTTATAGACAGGAAGCCTGAGACTTAGGGAAGTTAAGCTGATCTATCCAAAGTTGTTCACCTAGAAAGTTCCAGAGCTGAGCCTCTAGGTAACCATTACACTATGAAAAGTTGTCTGCCAACCAAGGTGATAGGACAAATAAGTCTGAAGAGAGATGCTTGACCTATTCTACATTATTGATAGAGTAATTTCATGAATAACGTTTGTTTACAACTTGTTAGAATAATTTCATAACTTCTTAACTAGGTAGGAGCTAGACAAAATAGGGATGAAGTAAGTAGCTAGTGTCATTTTGTATATTATGAAATAAGACTTTCTTGCAAATTTTTTTTAATGCTTATTTTTCTACATGTTAAGACAGGTGAGCAACTTTAGTTTTTCTGCTTTATTATTTATAAGTTTTGATAAAACATTTAATATAGATTCCTTGGGTGCATACAACATACTAGGCAGAGAAGTCTTTTGGAGATAAGTCCACTATCATTGTACCCCAACATCTGGTAGACTTATGCAAAAGTATGTGGTGTTTTGTGGACCCAATAGGCTATCCTGTTCCTGGCTTTCTTCAGAGAGATCTATTTAATGGGATAATTTACTATCGTCATTTTGGTGGAGAAATCTTTGAAGATTCTTTTGAATTTGTCCTGTATGACAGTCATGAACCTCCAAATCTCTCACTGCCACAGGTAAGAGACCATTTCCAAACACTCTCTCAAAGTCTTGTACACAAATTATCAGTTCTGGGAGATGGTATTGGAAACCATAAGGAAATATGTTCAAGGTTCAAAGTTTGAGAAGCAATGGATTAAGTAAAATTAAGCAGATTTGTTCACAACAGGACAATTCAAGCATTTACTTTTCTAAAGAGTTTTGTGAATTTTTACATACTCAGTGTTCCAAGGTTACTTAACTATGGCATCCTTTTATATAGAACACCTCACAAAATTTTCTTGCTTTCTAACACTGAAGAACACACTTTCTTTATGGATAGTGATTAAAGTAAAGGCTCTAGAGTTAGACTTCCTGAGTTTCCCTGTTGACCTTGACATTAATTGGTCAACCTGCACTTCAGGTTCCTCATCTGTGAAACAGGTAATAATAGAACCTTCCTACAGAGTTATTGTGAGGGTAAGTGACACCGTTCACATAAAGTATGGAACTTTCTGGTACATGGTAAACACTCAATAAATAAATTAGCTACTATTTGTTGTCATCTTTGAAGATCTAAGAGTTTTACTACCACTAAAGGATATCATTTAAATATGAAGGTATGTTAAAAAGTTCATGGAAAATGGAATTAAAAGATAATACAAACCTTTCCATGAACTTTTTGAAGTACCCTCATATACAGAATGCAGAAATAGGTTTAAGCAAGCATTGTCGTATAGAAATCGCAGAAAATAGAGTCAGTGTAGTGTCTGGACAACTATAGAAGGATAGATTCCTTGCAAGGGGGGTGGGTGGCTGGTAATAAGGGTTTTAAAAAAAGAAAGCTGAAATTAAGTGATCACTTACTATGTACTGTACTTTTTGCTACATGTTTTGTACCTGTTATCTTGGAAGGTAGCATGTATATCTTGAACTTGCTCTAGAATGACTATTTACAGCATGTTTCTGAATTGTCATATAATGCCTCTCATGATGTCACAGTCACTGGCATTAGCCAATGCATAGATGCTCGAGCTATTCATCTGTTTGCTAACAAGAATATAACAGAAGGGCACGATCAGGAAGAATGATGTCCAAGAGCTCAGAAACTGAAAGAAGTAGGTGATCCCTGTTAGGAAGGAAGGAAGAATGAACGAGAGAAGCCTCGATTCATCTGCTTTTTGACTAACAAGTCAACTGCTTTTCAAATAATAGCCCCTTCCTTTAATCAATGTATTACATGTCATTTCTAGATTCAATTTTTGCTTGAGACCTTAGTTGATTTGGTGTTCAAAATGTTAACTAATAGAGTTTATTTCGAAATCTGTGTATCTATTCAGCATGAGTTATTTTTCTGACTAGAATACCATATCACTTTTAGCAGACCACATGTCACTTTTAAATAAAAATCTCACAACTTTTTTCCTCTTTTGTCGTGAAGTATTTTATAAATCATGTTTTTCATACACACAAATACAGATATCAGCTCCCTCTACAATAAGGACTAAGGTAATGAAAACTTTTTAAAACAGAATTATTTTGAAATACTGGCAAACAAATCAGACTAGACTCTATAGATTCAATTATAAGTTCATTCCCTATGACCAATGGGTTTCTAAAGAAGTCAGAATCACATTTTTCTCTGTTTTCACCTTAACTTATGTTGAGAGAGAGAGAGAGAGGTCTATAAATTTACCTGTTTTCATATACCATGCATTCTTTGGCTTCTAAATATTACCCTTCTACCTGACATCTCTACATATATGTCTCAACAGCATTTTAAACTCATCATGTCCAAAAAAACATTTAATATGCTTCTCTAAAAACTTGCACAAAACTGCCATAGCTAGAATCTCTAACTCCTTTCTCTAACATCTGCATAACCAATGAGCTAAATCTACTTGATGAGTGTCTCCCATCTCTCTCTACCTCCCCACCCCACTTCCATTGCTGTAGTTCCAACATTCCTCTTTTCTGGACTACGTTATCTTCAGAATCCCTCACATGACCTTTTAGCAATAGAAGAGATTAGCCGCATCCTTGTGGTTGTGAACAATTAAGACCCATTGACACAGGAGCAGTATGCTTAGTGGAATTTGAGCACCTATTTCTTCCTGTTCTCTCTCTTCTGGTATGTGGTAGCTTTAGCTTAGTTCCCCTCTAAACTATAGGCCTGCTCTCAGCGGTAACATCACCTGCTCCAGAAATCCTCTGATGACCCTATTCCACAACCCCCCAGGCCGGATCGGCTTGTCCTTTTATAAGCTCTGGTATCTCTCTACACATATCTTTGTTATAGAACTTTCTATAATGTTAGGCCATTGTTTGTTTTATTGCATTGACTCTGAGCTCTCTGATGGCAAGGACCCTGAATGACTCATCTCTGTGTCTTTAGATTTTGGTACTGACCCAGAATAGAACCTTAAGGTCTATTTGCTGATCCCCAAATAAACTCTGGTTCTTCCAGTTTTTATTGAAATTAGTAGGAAATAAGAAGCTTCAAACATTTGGTAGGGACTGAGGAGGGAATGAGCTGGGGGAGGTAATAAGTATAAAGCTTTATTCTTCAGAGCTTCTAAGAGTTAGTGTGTGCATACCAACAAAACAAGTATTGTGTGTGTGTGCTGGTAAGCATTTTTATATTGTAAAACTCTGATATTAGCATTGAAACTCCAATTTTTAAGGAACTTAAATGATTATCTAGTACATTTGATAATTACATCCTCAGTTCGGACAAATATCTAGTCATGTCCTACAAACAAAAATATATTTAACATATTCAACAAAATCTGTAACTTTCAGCTGGTCAACTAAAAGTCCAGATAAGATGGTTATTTGATGATAGCTTTTGTGATCAGAAGTTTCCATGGTTTTGATTTACTTTGGTGCTGTTGTCACCAAAGCACAGATCAGTAGTGACAATTTTGTCTACAACCATGGTGTTCATAATTCCAATATAAAAGTGAAGATAATTTCTTTTTAAATTGACATACAAAGCAAAAATTAAAACATGGTCAAGCTTTTGCTATGGTATAAAAGAAGACTGAAACATAAGCTCAGACACCTACAAGCTGTGGTCCAGGAGAAAATCATTTAACCCTGTTGGGCTCAGTTTTTTTTCCTCTGTACATTGGGAATAATAACAATGTCTATTATAAAGCAGTATTGTAAGGATCAAACAACACAGCCAGTAGCACAGTGAGTACCCAGTATGTAAAAAGTACTCAATAAATATTTCCCTGTCTCTATCCTTTCATTATTTTTACAAAAGCTTATGGCATGTTTTCTATTCATTATAAAACATTTCAATAATTAAAGACTAAAGCCTTATTTTATCAAAATAAGAGAACACAATGACAGTCATTTCTCTAGTCTCCTGGAGTCCATGTCATGATTTTTTTCTCCCCAATTATAGTATTTTGCTAATCTACAAAGTTCAGAAATTCTCTATGGGACCTCCCAGCCAGAGAGTGGATCAGTGAGGCTCCACTTAATTGAAAAACTGGATTTAATAAGGAAACAATAGTTATTGTGCCTTCAAAGAGACCATTTTCCATGCCAATTTATTCTCCAGTGTGTTCTTTGTGTAAAAAGAATGTACAGGCATGCTTTTTTATACCCCTGTAGTAATTCTTAGTGGGCACATTTTCAACATGCTTTATAATTGCCTAAGTTGATGTGTTTTTACATATTTATGTATGTTCAAACAATTATTGTATGTGTCTGTGGGTAAGAAAAATCCTATTTTAACAAACTCCATAGAGAAATAAAGTGTTCTCAATATACTGAAATTTGGTTGCAACAAAGACATTATTAAACATCCATTCCCAGGCAAACAATGGAAAGAAAACTAGTGCTCTGACCGATTGCTGGGCTTTTGCTCGTTGGCTTCCCCCATGTCACTCCAGTCTACTTATGGCCACATAGACTTGTAAGAAATTAGAATATTAAGTAATGGATCAGTATACAAAATGACAAAGCCTAATCTTGGCCCTCAGATCCAGCTCACAACCAAGATAGAAAGACTTCGCGTGGCAGACTGTGCAAAGACACACAATGCCAAGCAAATGTATCATTTCCAGAGAGGGTAATAGCTTTCTTGCAACCAATCATGGATTATTGTTTACAAAAAAAAAAAAAGTGATGATAAAAGCTGTTTGGCAACATTTTTCCCCTAAAGCATGATATAAACCTGTGAATGTGGTTTTAAGACTTAAAATTAGAAATGGGCATGAATGAGTTATTCAGTTAAACGTTGATGAAGTGTCTTCAGCATACAAAAAATTGTGCAAGATTTTGTGGAGATACAGAAAAAAATATAATATTTATTGAGCACCAATTACGTGCCAAATATTTTACCTACATAGTGATATTTGATCCTTTTAACAACTCTGTGATGTGTGCTTAACTTACGAATAAGAAAACTGACACTCATAAAAGTTCAGTAAATTGTTCAAGGTCAAATAGCTGCTAGTGACTGTTATACTTAGGACTTGAACTTTCTGTTTACTGTCAAGCTCCACGTGGTTTGTACCATGCCATGATCCTGGAACTTTCCGTCTAGGAAAGAGACTGACTTAAACTGACTAATAATACAAGACAAGGAAATACAAGTAAATATGTTGGTTGAGCAGTGCCTTAGTTTGTTCATGCTGCTAGAACAAAATACCTGAGACTGGGTAATTAATAAATAATGGAAATTAATTTTCATAAATAAATTTATTTCCATAAATAAGCCATAGGATTTCACCCCTAGCTTCCCCAAATTCATGGCCTTCTCACCTATGAATGCATTCATTCTGTCCCAACAACCCCCAAAGTCTTAACTCATTCCAACATCAACTCAAAAATCTAAAGTCTCATCTAAACGTTATCTAAATCAAATATGGATGAGACTCAAGGTCTGATTCATTCTGAGGTAAATTTCCCCTCCAGCTGTGAGTCTATGAAATTAAACAAGTTATGTGCTTCCCACAATGGTGGGATAGGCATAGGATAGACATTCCCATTATAAAAGAGAGATAATAGTCAAGAAAAAAGGGATAAGTAGTTCCAGGTAAGTCCGAAACCTAACAGGGCAAATAACATTAAATCTAGAGACTTGAGAATAGTCTTCTTTGACTCTGTCCTGCCTTCTGAACATACTGGGCAGGGATTGGACCCTCAAGACCCCAGGCAGCCCCACTGCTATGGCTTTGCTGGGTGTGGTCCATGCGGCAGCTGTCAGACGTTGGAGTTGGGTGTTGGTGGCTCTTCCAGGATGTTGCACACTGGTGGCTCCACAGGTCTGGGGTCTCTGGATTAGCCTTGATTCCACAACTCTGCTGGGCATTGCCCTAGTGAGGACTCTATGGCAGCTTCTCCTCTGTGGCAGCTCTCTCCCTGAGCCTAGAGGCTCTGAAAGGCATCCTTTGAAATCTAGATGGAGGTAGCCTGGGCTCCACAGCTCTTGCACTCTGCATGCCTGCACAGTTGGCATTGTACAGATGCTGCCAAGACACTTGTACCTTCCAGAGTGGTGGCTCAAGTTGCACCTGGACCAACTTGAGCCACAGCTGGGGTGGCCAAGCACTGGAATGTGGTGAGCAGACACTTGAAGCTTTTCTGGGCAATGATCCCTGAGGTCCCTTGGATCCTCTGGGCTCCTCCCTTGAAATTGTCCTGCTTTCAAGGCATTGGCATCTGGGCCTTTGATCCGAGTGGCAGCCTTAAAGATCTCTGAAATGCCTTTGGGCTCATTCTCCCATTGTCTTGATAAATAGCAACTGGCTTCCTTCTATCCATATTAATCTCCTTATCAGACAGGCACTTGACCACACCCTTGTTGTTCTACCCTTCATGCTTTTTAATTCTTAACATGACAAGGCTGAGAATTTTCCAGATATTTAAATTCTGCTTCCTTTTTGATTGTAAATTCTGTCTTTAATTCATTTCTCTCTTCTCTCATTTTACTATAAGTAGTCAATAGAAGCCATGCAACACCCTCAACACGTTGTTTAGATATTTCTTCTGCTAAATATCCTAGTTCGTCACTCATAAGTTCTGCCTTACACAGAGTACTAAGAGATCCACCCAATTCAGCCAAGTTCTTTGCCACTTTATAATAAAGATGGTCTTTCCTCCAGTTTCCAATAAGATATTCATTTCACTTCCATTTAAGACCTCATCGAAATGGACTTTACTGTCCATGTTTCTACCAATATTCTTATCATGACCACTTAAGTAATCTCTAAGAAGACTGAGGCTCTGTCTAGAGCTCTTCCCTTCTGAGCCTCACTTGAATTGCTTTTTATGGCCTGTTCATGGCAATATAGGATTTTTATAGCCTGCTCCTCCAAATTCTTGCAGTTTCTACCCATTACTCAGTGCCAAAGCTGCTTTTGCACTTTCAGGTATTTGTTACAGCAACAACCCACTCTTGATATCAATTTCTGTCTTGGTCCATTTGTGCTGCTATAGCAAAATACCTGAGAGTGAGTAATGTATAAATAACAGAAATTTATTTCTTACAGTTCTGGAATCTGCAAAGTTCAAAATCAAGGCACTGGCAGGTTTGGTGTCTGGTGAGGGCTGCACTCTGCTTCTAAGGTAGTGCCTTGTTGCTGCATCCTCCAGTGGGGACAAATGTCATGTCCTCACATGTTGGAAGGGATGGAAGGGTGAATTTGCCCCCTCAAGCCCTTTCGTAAGGCACTAATTTATTCATGAGGATGAAGCCTTCATGGTCTAATAACCTACCCCCTCTTAATACTGTCCTATTGGGGATTAAGTTTCAACATAAATTTTGGAGGGATTACAAATATGAAAACCATAGCAAGGGATAAGCAAGATTTAGGAACAATTAATTCCAACTAAGAAATTGAGGAAAGTTTTAAGAAGAGCATTTCAGTTTGATAAGGACTCAGATTGCTAGAGAAAGCAGGAGAAAAGCATTCTAGATTGAAGAAACAACATGATCCAAAGCGCAGAAATGTGCTTGAGGACTAGGACATGGTTTGCTGTGTGTAACTAGAGTGTTGGGTTAATGTTGAAAGATAAGGTTGAAAAATAGAGCATGTCTAAACTGTGGAGAATCCTGGATGCTATGCTAAGGAGTCTGAATAATTCTATGCTTTCTGAGTGGCTGTTCTAGATTTTTGAGGAAGCAAATTAACTGATTTGATTTCTTTTCTTTTTTTTTTTTTGTCTTTTTTTCCGTGTCCGGCAACAGATCGCAACCCTCAGTGTCGTCCCCGTACCGGACCGGGACCGGCAACGGGATCGCAGCCCTCGGTGTTGCTCCCGCGCCTCGCTCAGCCAGTGAGCAGGAACCGGTCTGTATGTGGGATCCGAACCCTCGGCGGGAGCGCCGCCGCGCTTCCCAAGTGGCGCACTGTAGCAGTGTGCCACCGGGCCGGCCCGATTTCTTTTCTTTTAAGATAACAATAGAGGTATGAAAAGTCTACATTAGCTACTGGAGTTAGGGCTAACGGAAGGATCTTGCAATAATGTAAGGAAGAAATTATGAGAGCTAAGCCAGTAACAGTGGGAATGTCACTTGGGGGTGGGGTATGGGGAGTGGTCATTGTATAGGAAATTTTATAAGTAGAAACTCTGGGACTTGGTTATGTGTTATATGTGGGTGAAGATGGAGGAACCAAAAGTTATATGAAGGTTTCTAAAATCAGTGACTGAGTAGAGGAACTGTCAAAGAAAGCGCAGGTAGAAGGTAGATGTAAAAATAAAATCGGGACATATTTTGTGTTTATATGCTCATTCTATAGCACCCATGACTGAAATAATTACAATCATGATAATTATATACTTAAAATATAATATCAAATGAGGGAAGAATGTTCCATTTTCTGGCTCATACCGTTAATAGCTCCTGAATCATTTCAACAACTGTATATTATAAATGACAGTTTTTGAAAATTATCTTGGGCCGGCCCGGTGGCGCACTGCTACAGTGCGCTGCTTGGGAGCGCGGCGGCGCTCCTGCTGAGGCTTCGGATCCCACATACAGACCGGTTCCCGCTCACTGGCTGAGCGAGGTGTGGGTGCGACACCGAGGGTTGCGATTCCGTTGCCGGTCCCGGTCCGGTACAGGCGTGACACTGAGGGTTGCGATCCGTTGCCGGACACGAAAAAAGACAAAAAAAAGGAAAAAAAAAAAAAAAAAGAAAATTATCTTAACTGTGGCTAGGTATTTGTGGGGCCTAGCTCTTTGGTGTTTTCTTGGTATTTGGTGTTCTCTTGGCATTTCAAATTAATGATAGAGAGATTTTTATTCCAGGTGGTGACAATCCATATCACTCCGGTGGATGACCAACTTCCAAAAGAGGCTCCTGGAGTTTCTCGGCATTTGGTTGTTAAGGAAACTGAGGTGGCCTACATAACCAAGAAGCATCTACATTTTATAGACACAGAATCATATGACAGGGAGCTGCTCTACACAATAACTACTCCTCCATTTTTTTCCTGCAGCCACCGGTAACTCTGAAAAGTCATCATTTGGGCTGTTAGTTCTAGGACTGGAGGTTCAAAAGTGTCAATACATAGTACTGTGGTTCAGTTGCTTTGCTGGTCAGACATGAACTCAATTCAGTATTTACTTTTATCTTGAACTTATTTCCCTCCAAAAGCTGCAGGTAAGTGACCTACAGCTCATAGTGTCTTCAGCATAAGTGGGCTTAAAACAATCTTTAATGCCATTTTTCTAAGGAGAATGCTTATTTTTCTTTTTAGTAAAATTTACTGAGGTTTTCAAACAGTATTTTTAGATATTATAGGCCGTGCAATGGTCATGTTCCATTATTTCAGTTCAGAAAGGTGGCAATATGTACCTTAAGCTAATGTATGTGATAGCAAGAAAACATTTTAGGATGAGTATAATAACTCTCCTTCATGTTGTCAGAGCAAAACATTCTGTCCATGCTTTTCGTAGTCATGATGAGGGTGGCATTGATGATACTGGACTTAAGGCTAGGACTCTCAACCTAAAGAGAGAATATAAAATGGAGCATCTGATTTCTTCCCTCAATGAGGACTCTTAGTTTTCGAAAATTTGGTTGTGGGCTATTTAATTTAATTTTTCTTACCTGGAAAATTAACAGATACATTCTCCTTTATTTCTCTTTAGACACTTAGACGCAGGGAAATTATTCATGGTGGACAGTATACCAAAGCTAACCAAAAATCCTGCAGCCCTGGTGCTGAGGTCATTCACTCAGGTATGATGCTATGCTAACGTGCTGAAAAATGTGATGTAATTGAACTCCTAGTGGCTTCCTAGTGTTGCACCTGAGAATGTTGGTCTTTGACATCTACCACAAGTGCTTGATGTATTTATTCTTTCAGCTTGCACATTTCCATTAAGCATGTGACATCTATCTGAAAGTGCTTTATGAAGTTGGATATGATTTCAGAATCTCGTTATAATTCAACACAGCCTTTTACATTGTTTCACCATCAGCAGGACTCTGATTTGGGTGATGAGTGCTAGTAAATATGTTTTTATTCTACCAAATTCAGTTCACACAATGTCCTACTGTATTAGTTTCCTGGGGCTGCCATAACGAAGTAACACACACTAGGTGCCTTAAAATAACAGAGATTTAGTGACTCATAGTTCTGGAAGCTAGAAGTCTGAAGTCAAGGTGCTGGCAGGGCCATGCTCCTTCTGAGACCCTGTAGGGGAACCCCTTCTTGCTTTTTTCTAGATTCTGGTGGTCTTTGGCATTCCTTGGCTTGTAGATGTATCACTCCAATCTCTGTCTTTGTCATCACATGGCCATCTTCTCTCCGTGTGTCTCTCTCCTCTTATTATAAGGACACAAATTATACTGGATTAAAGGGCTATCCTATTCTAGTATAACCTCTTCTTAACTAATTACATCTTCAGTGAATCTATTTCCAAATAAGGTTGAGGGTACTGAGAATTAGCACTCCAGCACACCTTTTTGGGGGGATGCAATTCAACCTACAACATTTACTACCTTCTAAAATCCTTCACCAAACCTCTGCCTACTACTGTGGGCTCTACTCTGAAGACCTCATGGAAGTCGTGGTAATGGTGGTGAGTGCTCAGGCAGCAGACACCTCTGTGGTTTGGGGTTAATTATGCCTAGTTTTCACTGTAGTTAGAAGTTTTAAACAAGTATGTCAACCCCATGTGACAAGCACTATTATTTTATCCATTTTATAGATAAGGAAACAGAGGCCTAGCAAATTTAAGTAGCTTGACCAATATCACACAGGTACTACTATATGGTGGACCTGGGCTGAAATACCAGTCTCCTTTCTTTTATAGAGTTTAAGCTGACTTTAAGCACTTGACATATTTACTTAATTTTTTTGTCCTTTTTCTCTCCTGATGTGTAGAAAATGTTATTTATAAAACAGAGCTTTGGGGAATCTTCATATCAATGATGGTGGCATTTACAGTGTTTCATTTCAATTAACATGATGGTTTTCTTGGACCTAGATCTCTGAAATTTTCTGATTTTTGGAAATCAGCACCCACATGTCCATCTCAATTTTCTTTGCAGCATGCTGTGAACTATATGAAAGTGGCCTATATGCCACCCATGCAAGATATCGGTCCCCATCTCCGACGTGTCCAGTTCACATTTTCCATCAGTAACCAACATGGCGGCACTTTGCATGGGATCTGCTTTAACATTACGATTCTCCCAGTGGACAATCAAGTTCCTGAGGTATATACAAAGTTTGATAGAGAGGATGAAAAGAAAAGAAAGAAAGGAAAGACATTAAGACCTATTGGAAATGATAACTTTTCTCTAGGCTATTTTAAAGAACTTTTTCATTTTCCAGCTACAGGGTAGGGAAAAAAGCTGGGGGAGGGAAGCCCTTCACCTCCCATGGGATTTTCTATCTAAAAGGTGAGATTTTTCCAGTTGCTGAATTTGGCATTACTTTCAAAGCTTTATCAAAATCTCTTTCATTTCCTTTCCTTTCTGCTGAGTTTCACATGTTGATCAGAGAAAAGAGATTAAATTATGGGTCTCTTAGCAACCAGAAGGGCTTATTGGCTCTCACTGCAGGCCAACTATGCTGCTCTGTAATCTAAAGAAGCTCTTTAATTTTCCAAAATGAATTAAAATGAGCCTTACCAACCTACCCTGTCCCACTGCCCGGTGTTTATGTAAGCCTTAAAGGATCCCGGTCTCTCATTAGAACTGAACTACGAAGGCGATACTACCTTATGGGATTCACATTGAGAGTTTGTTTCATATCCTATCTCTCCTCCCCACCTTTGGAGTGCTGGATAATTAGTGTGGCTAGCTGGGCTCATTTTTTCCCTTAAAAGCAGGAACACAAAGTAGCATTTCCTATTCATTGTGAACCAGAGGGGAAAATATGCCTCATCCTTAAGGAAAGAGGTCACCTTCCCAGGTACCTACCTGGAATATAGCCAGCACTGGTATTCTCTTTCCTGGTCACTCCTCACCATCTCTAAATCTGCCCAAGGTTGTGGGGCAGAGGTCTTCCCTGGAGGGCCCACAGGACTTACCCAACCTGCAGAAATGGCCTGATGAGCCTAAACAATATTTTAAAAGAACAAGTTGCTGACATTTAAAGATCAGGAAATTTCCTATCAATTCTGATTCTTGGCTTCTCTTGAAAATTTTGAAGTGCTAGCAACACTGAGCCCATATACCCCACAGCAGCCCTTGGCAGGGTTTGTTCTCCAGCCCACCAAGGTCCCACGCAATCACCACACTCGTTTATCTCACTGGTCTGACCTACCAGGCCTGGGAGCTTGCAATCGTTTGTAGAGAGACATGCCAAAGAGCTCACACAGAGGGATCTAAACTAGCTTCATTCTTTGACACCTTTCCTATTAGAGACCACATCATATTCCCTGAGGTGAAATAGTGTAGAATGCCTGTAGAGTTAACTTGATTTTATTCACACCACACAATTCTATGTATGAGATACAGGCCCTTAAATAGCCTGGCATCTAAAGAAGCCAAAACTTTTTCTAGAATAATGATGAATAAATACTCTTATACAACGTAGTCCAAGCCTCTTGCTAGAGAAGGATGATCTGTGGAGGAAACTAAAAGATAAAGGGAAAAGTTACCTTCATTGGAAGGGAGATCAAATAGTTATGTGGACTTGGGACTAAAATAGCATAGTGGCTATTCTTTTACAGTGTATGGGACAAACAAAATAGTACCTTAAAGAACTGAGAATATTAGAAATAAAATTAAATTAGTAGCTTCAGTGAAACCAGCCACAAGAGTGGTCTCCTGAGGCGAAAAACCCACAGGGAGCTGGGTTGAGTGATAACCATTGGGGGACGTTGACACCATACTAACCCCAAGTCCCAGAAACCTGTGCACTGGGTTTGGGCAGGGACTGAAAACTAAATGATTAATGAGTGGGGGTGAATTAGCCCTATGCTTTTATTTTTTGAAAGTTTCCCTAAAATACATATTTTAAAAATCATCTAATGAAGCAGAGTATATTTCTTGAAACATTCACATCTTGGGATGTTAATTTAATACAACTCAGGAAAATGAGGCCGGCAAGCAAGGCCTTTGGTTCAAGGATAAGATTCCTCTCTAAATAAGAGCTCCCTGTCCTTCTACAAACAGTGGAAATGTAGGTTTGGCAAAATGAGAGCGAGACACTTGGGAAGGGTGGTTGCAGGGAGAGAAGTCTGTTGTTTTCTTTTCCTTTGCTGGTGTAGTTTATTGGAGAAGAGAAGGCAGCTGTCTCAGAGTTGCGGATCCGGGGGCTGCCCTTGGGAGACCCACGCATGTCCCCTGGCAGCTGTGGGGCCGATCTGGGCCAGCGATGTGCCCGGTGGCCGGGAGAATAGAGCAGCCTCTCAAGGGGAGGCTGTGGCTTCGCCCGCTCACTTCCCCTTCCTTGCCCATTCCTTGTCACTGCCACCCCTCACTCCCCACCACCAGCTCTTTCCTCAGGGAACATTCTCTGTTCTGGGAGCAGCAGCTGCTCTGCCTGGGAGAAGCCTGTGTCCTCACGCTGGCCCGCCTCTCCCCACATCATCTGCGAGGGGCCCTGAGAGCCCGTGACTCGGTACTGCAGTTGCATCTGCTTGCTTTCACTCTGCATGGTGACACGACTTGGGGAAAATGACAGGTGAACCAAAATCAACAGGTGTTCCTTCCGCAGGATCTCAGAGCCTTGAATATTCTTATGTGCCTTATCAATTTCCAAAGTGAGCATAGTGCATGTAACTGCTGTCTAGACTTATTTGACCACAGAACACTTCTTGCCCACTCCCAGTACAGGGATAAAATATCCCAAACTATTCTAACTTGCTTTTTACTTACACATGAGCTATTAGTCAGTTGAGCAGTGGGTTTTTCTCTTATAGAGAATTATCTGTGTGGCTTTAATATTTACGTCTAATGTTTGAGTAAATCTATTTCCTATGGAATCTTCAATTTTCAATCTTCAATTTCCCTGCTCTGTTTACATCTCTAAAATACTCACTATAGCTGAAGCTTAAAGCTCCAATCAACTTCCCAAGTCTTTAAGAATCTTTTGGGTGAAAAAAGAGATGAATCTTTTCGTTCAGGGGATTATGGCATAGGTTCTGCTGATTTTGTAGGCTAAGGTTTATGTGTGCCGAACAGTGCTGGGAATGGTTGCTGTTTCTCAATTTAGCACCACAGACAGGAACCAGTTTGCTGATTTTACTACACAGGCTCTGAGGTGAATGAAATGTGGGTACTTTCAGGTTTATAGATCTGCCTTGCTTCTTTGTATATATCAATGCTTAGGATTAAAAACATTTAGTAAAAAAATATTTTTCAGCCAAAGTGCCTAGCTGTGAATTTATCTATCCCCTTCCCACATTCTTGAAACATCATATGAAGACAGTACTGGAAGTTTTATAGTGAATTAATGAGCTCTCTCTTCAGGGGTGCCTTGTGGACCAGACTTTAAATGTTTCCTTCCTTCTAGGTACTCACCAACCCTCTGAGAGTGGCTGAGGGAGGCCAAAGTGTCATCAGCACAGAGCACATTCTGGTTTCCGATGTGGACACCACGCTGGACGATATCCACCTCTCTCTGCGGGAACCGCCTCGGCACGGAAGGGTGGAACTGAATGGATTTCCTCTGAACACAGGGGGTGCATTTTCTTGGGGAGACCTCCATACCTTAAAAGTTAGGTTAGAACATTTTAAAGCTTTTTTTCTTTACATGCTTTGGCTCCCTATCTGGATCGACTGTGAGGCAGAGTAAGAGAAGGAAGTTTGTCCAGTACTTTCAGGGGCACCAATATGCCACTTAATACTTTCAGGCTTTAGTTGAAAATTAGAAGTGACAAATTTTTCATTTCCCTCCAGACATTTTCTTTCCCTCTGGCTTGCTGTACCAGTGAGAGTAACTTTATGGATATGTGAACAACAAAAATTAATTACCATGGGCCGGCCCGGTGGCGCACTGCTGCAGTGCGCCGCTTGGGAAGCGCGGCGGCGCTCCCGCCGAGGGTTTGGATCCCACATACAGACCGGTTCCCGCTCACTGGCTGAGCGAGGTGCGGGGAGCAGCACTGAGGGTTGCGATCCCGTTGCCGGTCCCGGGCTGGTACGGGCGTGACACTGAGGGTTGCGATCCGTTGCCGGTCATGAAAAAAGACAAAAAGGAAAAAAAAAAATTAATTACCATGAATAGTAAATTTGCTGTAACTGCACACATCCCAAGAGGTAACAGGCAAACTAGAGGCATGGAGACTGAAACAATCTGTGAGGCTCATCTACATAACTGAACCAGCTCCAAGAAAAGCTGGCTTCATCACCCTGGAAGCTCTGGGATAGAACTCTGTTGATCAATGTCTTTAGTGTAGCCTTTTATTCCATTCTACTGAGGTAGGGATTTGCAGTTGGACAAGCACGATAGGCTGGGTAGGTGGGTCTTGGGGCAGTACTTGGGTCTCTGACAGTCAGGGATGGAACAGTTCCTGCCTCATGGTTCTATGGTAGTTCCCCTCCCCTTAAGGTCTTTCATTTCATCTGCCTAATCCAGTTCTGTGGGAAATTTTCTACAAAATCTGGTAGAACAACTTATCTGAAAAACAATGCAAGCTGTTCAAAAGCAATGGTCAGGTAGTAGACATACTGGCTAATTTCTCACTTATAAATTTAAGTTATAAATGGAAACTTGCCTTTTCGATAAGTTGTGGTAGGAGATATTAAGCATCAAATGCCCAGTTCTGCACTTGACTACAAAGTTGACTAGGACTAAGATTTGTGCATAAGAAGATCAGTTTGATACTGACAGTTTAGTTAACAACATTGATTTACAGTCCCTAGTATCTTGACCTCTTTTCACTATTCACTCCTATTAAAATGTTCTTTTCTTTTCTTTCTTTTATTTTTTTCTTACATCTCAGCTACATGTTAGAAAGAGACCTCTGTTTAGGTAATTCTTAACTAGGGAGTGAATGATGTATAGGGGAAAAAGTACCAATATTTGCTTAAACTTTATATGTTCAATATATTATACTATCTTTAATGCAACTTCTATTTTCATTTTTTAGGACTTATTTTCATTCCTGAGTATATTGAAGAGATCATTGATATGCTAAAAAGTTGGCTCAATTCAATTCAAAAGCTATTTAGAACTTACTGGCCATCACTGTAGTAGGCTAGAGAGTAAATGGAAAGTCTAGAATTAGATAATTCCTTCAAGAAACTCAGCTGAGAATTAAAGGAAGATAGGGCCAAAGCTAGATCAAGGAAAGGTATTTTTTTAAGTTTGGGAGATATCTGAGCATCTTTATAGGTTGTGAGAAAGAGAGCTAGTAATCGGAAGAGGGAAAGTGGCAGGAGAGAGGCAATAAATAGCTCATAGATCAAGGCTTTAGAGAAGAGCTGAATAGACATGCAGAAGGATTAGCCTTGAAAGAGGGGAAGAAGAAAGAATCATCAAATCCATGAAGTGTTCCACTTTTCCCTGTCTACTGCTCAGTCTCAGAGTCCCATTGGTCCCAGCCAGTGTATTCTACAAGTAGCATGGTTCCCAAATGGTTCCTGTTGTCACAGTGGCAATCGAAGGGTTGCTTTTTGATTTGGGGACAAATTATAAATGTATATAACACATTTTCCCAGGTGGAGTAGTTTTATATTCAGGGATATTTGAGTAGTTAAATATGTGACTTCATGATTATGCTGTTTTTTTCTTATTTTTTTAGTGAACACATGGCCAAAGCCATGGAAGAGCTCTTGTGTAATGCATAACAATTTACTTTCACAGTGTTCCTGAAAGATTAGTGACAAATATTATCTCCTCAGGTATCAACATGATGGATCTGAGGTTCTTCAGGATGACATTCTCTTGGAGGTCACAGATGGTAAAAATTCGGCAGAATTTGTTCTGCATGTTGAGGTGGGTAGAAGGTTTCCTTCCTGGGTCATGTAGAAGTAAAGCCTCTGGTTTGGAAATGTCTCCGGGTCCCTGACAGAACCTGATATGCATGGACTCCAGGAAGACGCTGGCTTACATCTTTGTAGGTCTCAGGCCAGGCAATAGAGACCAAATGGACATACTATTCTCTGTCCTCACTGCATTCAAAGATATAAGTAGTCTGACCTCACACCCAGATGTTGAAAAAGTAGTTGGTTTCCTGTATAAATTCTTTCTAATATTTTTGAACTGTAACACTAAGAAGTATTTATTTAGCAACTGGGCAGGTTAGGCTAGCATCGCTGGGGTTGTCCCTGTTTATGGAAGAAGCCATGGGTTTTCCCTGTTTATGGAAGTGTGGTGCCCCTTTGTTAATTTCTGTACCACGTAGCCCTGGCATGAGGTCTGTTTGAGATTATTTTCCCCCTTTTGACAAATGAAGAAAAATCTGCACCTAAAGGTTGAGTACATGCCCGAAAAGAACTTATGGGAATTCCCAAGTCTCTGTGTTGAGTGGCCACCCAAGTCTATGAGCCTAACTCATAAAATTTGCAGATTTGGAAAGTCTGCAGAAAAACTTACCACATTCCCCAAAGAGCCACTAATTACTCTCATTGTTCTAAATTCTGTCTCTTTCTGTTTGAAATTTGTCAGATCTTTATGACATGAAATTATTATTAGTGATCATAATGATTGTAAGATATTTTACAGTTAGTAATAAAGAATGTTCACATACGTCTATTGTTTTAAGAAGCAGGCAAGAAGACAGGGAAGAAATTATCCTCATTTCATAGCTAAGGAAGGACACTTACGCCCAAGAACATTAAACGACTTATCCAAAGTCATTAACTTGACAGCATAACCCGGGCTGGCCTCACCTTTGGTACCCAGGCCAGTGTTCTTTCCTTCTCACCAGTGCCACACTTCTGTGATACCAGGTACCTGTCAGATCATGCTTGCCAGCAGTTCCTGAGACCTCTGCGCACAGCCTCTTCCTTTCATTTTTCCATTTAGTCCTCATAATGGCCTTTGAGGTCTAGATGAGGAATGGTATGTTATTTTAGCTTCAAAAAAATTTTTTTTTCTTTATTGTCTGACTTTTACATACAGAGAAGCTTTCCGGAGTTACTTGTTTTCCTGAAAAGCAAATTTCAGTGGGAAAAAATACCCCGACACTACCTTCCATCTAGGACGGTCTTCTTATTACTGACCATAAGCAGTGCCTTTTGGGAAAACAATCTATTTATTGTCACTTTTTAAGCAAAAGGGCATTGTCTTTGAAAACCAGAGGCACAGCCAACTTTTGGATGAGTGTGATTTTTTAACCCAGAAGGAATATTCTTAATTCTATTGCGTTTGTACTTTATTATCCATTTGAAAGCTGAGACTCCTTTGTGAACTGCTGCAAGACGGTCATCATTGAATGTATTGGCGAGATCCCTTAGAGTCAAGAACAATAATAGAGATCGTCTTTAATGAACTCACTCAGAGAACAGGAACAAAGAAACTTTCTCAGTAAACCAGCAGAAAAGTAGAGAATATTATGTGCTTTTTTACCTCTGACTAAATAACTAAGCCTGGGGCTTCCATCACCCATTTCTCTACCCATTAAAGGAAAATATCAACATAATTTCACGTATATTTGCTGTAGAGTTGTTAGCCTATTTAAATAGCAGGGTAACCAGGGTATATATAGATATTCACTCATTCATTTATTCAACAAATAGTTAATAAATGCCTTCTATATGCCAGGTCTTAGGCTAGATGCTTGGAATATGATGTGAACTAGATAAAAAAGGTTCCTATTCTAGAAGTTACAGACCATGGATGAAGACAAGGCATTAAACATAATTACCAAGATAACTAATTGATTGAAATTCAGATGTGTTCTGTAAATAAACAGGGTGCTGAAAGAGCGTAAATAATTTAAGCCCCTAAATGCCTGAGTGGTCAAGGAAGGCTTTCCTGAAGAATCCACATGTAACCTGAAGGAGGAGTTGGCCAAAGAGCTGGGGACAGAACACACCAGGGATGGGGAAGAGAGATGAGGTAAAGGCCCTGAGATGGGGAGGAATGTGTGTCGGGGTGAAAATGGAGTGGGGTGGCAGAGGCACCCCATGGCATGGAGGAGGCCAGAGACGTCTAGGAGAGACGCTGGGAAGCCACTGAAGGTTCCCGCAGGGCAGTGACTTGAAAGTGACATTTTGAAAAGATCCTATTGGCCGAAGCATGGAGGAAGGAGAGGTAGGGTTGAGGGTATTCACAGACCAGAGTTGGCAAACTTGCCCTCACACCCACACCCAGTTGTGGCTGTGAACTCAGAGGAGGATTGTCCTTCATTCACGTTTAGAAGACATGCTTTTTCAAGCTTCCACATGATCTTTTTAAATTCAGAGGGCCTGTGTGATCCCATGTTGCTTTTCTTTCCTTTCTACTTGGAGCTTTATTTTCATGAGAGTGAGAGAAAGACCTTTCACCAAGTTGAAAGCTGGCATTGATTGAGTGGTTGTGGAGTTTCAAATTTAACTCAAACAGTTTGAAATGCAGCTGCTGCTTATTGTAAGTCCAGAGAAACTTCCTGGGTGGCAGCAAGTTGAGGGTGGAAGAAAGCTTTGTAATCACCAAGTAATTTGAAATAAAAATCAGTTTGATGCAGTAAATGTAAATGCATCAGACCACAAGGACCAGAATTCCTCAGGAGTGTGTGTGAATTTAATGAAGGAGGATAGGGGTTTTAGTGAAGAATGCTTTATATTACATTTATATTTTGTCTGTCTGGAAACAAATGAGAGCTTTGAGTCCCACACCATAACCATTTTCTCCTGTTCCTACCTAAAGTGTCTCTCACACGGGGCATTCCTTGCAAGATGGTTCATATGGGGAAAGTTAAAAGATGCAGACTACTTGGCCAAATTCCATGGCGATTGTTTCATGCGTCTGGAAGATCGAAAATGCCTGTCTCTACAACTTTGAGCTATGGGTTACCAGTTGGGCAATTTGTCATTTCTTCTTTTTCTTGAAAACATGCGTTTCCCCCCCCTTACTTAGATATTCCCTGTGAATGATGAGCCACCCATCCTTAAAGCGGACCTCATCCCTGTGCTGCATTGCTCAGAGGGCGGGGAGGTGGTCATAACCTCCGAATACATTTTTGCTACTGATGTGGACAGTGATGACTTGAAGCTGATATTTATAATTGCTCGAGAGCCTCAGCATGGGGTGGTGAGGAGAGCTGGAGTCACAGTGGATCAGTTCTCTCAGGGAGATGTTATCGCAGGGGCCGTGACATACAAACACACAGGTGAGTGACAGCATTGTGACTAATCTGAGGGAGGGAATGCAAGCAACACCAGAGTCTTAATTCCACTCCTTGCTATGGCTTCTGATGATCAAACAGTCTTAATGCTTGCTTCCATTGAAGTAGAAGCAGCTGCAGCCTGTTTCCCATTTTTCCATATGATCACCATGTATGGAAGTATTTTAGATCTCAGTATTATAACATACTTGCTGCTCTGTTCTTGTGGCTTCCAGATAGGCCTCCACTTTGGTCAATTTGAAAAAGGCTTATTTGACCATCGTAAATTATGGATGCATGAATTGTAATAGTAATACCTGAAGTAATCATTTTAATAGTTTACTGATCACCGGCTAGCTCCTAAGAAGTGAGTGGTCTGATGTTCAAGTTCCTGAAAAGCAAAGACTCTGCCTTACACTTTGTGTGACTTGCTCACAGTGAGATTAGACATACAGCAAATGCTTATTTACTACCACCGCGTCTACATTTTTGGCATTGTACTATGTTGTTACCCAGGTGGCATTTGTCTCCCACATGAAGTATTCAACTAAAGAAAATGTTAAATTGCATGTCAAATCTGCAAGGCACAGGGCTAGGCACTGTGGGGCTATAATGGATGTAATCCAGACCCTTCCATGAAGGACTTTTAACTTATATGGGCAGACAAAACCCATTCACGTGCAAACACAATGGTGTGACACATCTGTCACATCATCTCCCGAGGTCTGGGCTGGAGACACTTTCTCAGTAACAATGCCGTCTACTTCCTCTTGCTGGCTTTCCTGTACTCTATTTTAATTTCCAGTCCACCCAGCCATATGCCTCCTTAAACTGCAAATTCCATGGAAGGACGTATGATCCAGTATGTAAGGCCAGGTGAGTGGTACAAGAAATAGGAGCTATCAGAATTCAAATCATTTTCTTTTTTCTTTTTTTTGTCCTTTTTGTGACCAGCCGCACTGCGCTCAGCCAGTGAGCACACTGGCCATCCCTATATAGGATCCGAACCTGCGGCAGGAGCGCTGCTGCGCTCCCAGCGCCGCACTCTCCCAAGTGCGCCACGGGCTCAGCCCCAAATCATTTTCTTATTTGGTGAGACAGAGAATTCAAGCAGTGAGGTCTAGAGGGAACTTGAGGAGGAATAATGGAGATAGCTAAGGATTAATTTGGAAATGGGAGAAAACATTTTGAAACAATATTTTTCTATGTATTTAGGAAAACAATGATTTATCAGTGTACCAGTTTCCTTGTGACCAATTAAGTTAAAAAGGCACATTTTAATCACTTCACCAGTCATCTTTTTTCTTTAAATGATCTTCTTATCTGTGTGTAGTCTTAGGAAAAGTTTCATTGGTTATTTCCTTGTCCTGGGGAGCTTAGTCCATGTGCTTGATGCCTCTCAATGTCTCTCAAGAGTTCACAATTAGGTATCTTTTTGATTTTCTTAAAAGATCTCAAATAGACTGGCAGAAAAGGGATCCAAAGACCAATGATGGTTGTTTATCACATAATTTCAACATATTTGGCAAGGTCATGTAGCACAGGTAAATTAGGGTTGTTCTAAGTCTGTCTTCTCTTCCAGTGCATTGTTCCAAGTGCTAAACAGGTCTACACATTTCCAAATCTCTTCTAGTGTGATGGCCACCTGAGGAACTGTTAACTAATTTTTCCCCCTATAAAACCTAGTAGGACATTGGGGCAAATTATTTCAAAGAGATGGTTTTTGGTTATGTTACTACATTGGAAGAAATATTGGATTCAATGGATGTTTTGATATTTGAGTGTTGTGTTTTCTTTTAAAGTTCACTTCATGACTCACTTGGCAGTAGTTATTTAGCACTGTGCTAGCATCAATATAAAGAACAACAGTATCATAGGATCTGAAATTTCAGTGAGTTATCTTGCCCCGTTCTTGTTTCTAGGTGTGATTATAAAGGCCACTCAAGAATAACTTTATCAGCATTATTTTATATGCTTTCTGTAATTATACAAATAACACATGGTTATTGAAGAAAACTTGGAAAGAATGGAAAAGTATGATGAAGTTTTGAAAAATCACCTTATTATATCTCTCAAAGATAGTCACTGTTAACATTTTAGTATTACGGTATTTTATTTTCTTTTTTCTAATCAATTTTTAACATAGTTGCAATTGTGTTGTATATACAGTTTTATGGATTACTTTTATTATTTAGATTATTACCTAAAATGCTTATTAAAATATCTGTTAAATATTCAATTATTAAAACATTTATAATAACAATACGTTTTAATATATTTATAACATATTTATAATAACTATGTTTTAATAATTGAATATTTTACTATATAAAATTACATTATAAATTTGCTATTCTCACAACATTAAACATGAGGCCATTTAAATTTATTTTTAAATAACACTATGATTAACATTTTAAAGTATAAATCATGTCCTTATACTACATTCCATTTCAAGACAAAGAAATCTTCTACTCATGTTGTTACCTTTTTAGTGGCTTAATCCTGTCTACTTTTCAATATATTTTCCGCTATTTCTGTAAGTATAGCCCATGCTTCCATTATAGACAAATTACAATTACTGAATACTGAATGTGCTATGTTTGCTTTTTTTAAAAAAAATTGTTTTAAAGCTGTCTTCTTTTCCTGGAATGATTTTTTCATTTCTCTTCCCAACTCCCTCTCCCTATAGGTCTTGTCTCACATCTCCCGATTCTCTGTCTTACTTGCCTGGAAAACTGTTACTCATCCTTTAATGCTCAGCACAAAGCCAGCAAAGCCAAATGGAAAGACTCTTCTGACTTTCTCCAGCATGTGTGCCCTGCCCCCACGCCACTGTCAGCCAATACACTCAACTTCCTCACCTTGTGCATAATCTGGCTGATGTATATGAAATTGCCATTTAATGGGTAAAATGTGGTTTGATAGTAGCAATTTCATATGGTTCTACTGAATACGTACATATGTCTGTGATATATATATATTTTTTTTTCCTTTTTCTCTTTTTTACTGGCCGGTAATGGGATCGCAACCCTCGGTGTCGCGCCCGTACCGGGGACCAGCAACAGGATCGCAACCCTCAGTGTTGCGCCCGCGCCGGGCTCAGCCAGTGAGCGGGAACTGGTCACCACATGGGATCCGAACCCTCGGCGGGAGTGCCGCCGCGCTCCCAAGCGGCGCACTCTCCAGTGTGCCACTGGGCCGGCCCGTCTGTGATATTTTAACCAATGGCATTTCCTTCTCTGCAATTAGACTGTGTCCGTGCCCAGCATACAGTGGGTCTTCTGAATCTGACGTTCTTTTGAGACACCTTTTGACAATTTCAAAATGGCCACCTATTTCTCTGCTGGGTCATCCAGAACACTCATTATCACATGGTCACTGTTAAATAAATATTGATTAAGTGAATGGCTGGCGAATAAATGTTTTAAGGCAATTCATTTTTATAAATATGAATAGGTGAGAGGCTTCTTATTTTTGACGCTTCCTAAAGTTGAAGGTTGACTGTTTCTTTCTAACTTTCTCAACTTCAACTCTGTTTTTTCCTTGTAAGCCCAGTTTTCTCATCCTTTAAGCATTTGGTTGTTCCATAATATCAGCTCTAGATTTTCCCTGTCATTTTTTTAAACAGAGAAAATAATGCCAAGCACAATTCTCTGCAGATTTGACCAGCATGTCTGGTAAAAAGAGAGGACATCCCTAATCTTTTGTGTCTTAGTCTCATCAAAACTCCAACCTTTGATTACTTCTCTCTTGGCATGTTCAAGGTGGTGCATGATAATTATCAAGAGCATAGGTGCAGGACTTCTGTGCCCCTGGATAGCAAGCACTCCTAGTCCACTCTGTTAGTAACCTAAGAGCACACTGTCCTGTTCACCGATCTAATTCTGACTCAACTGTCTAATCCTGACATTTTCTTCCTTCTTCCTCCCACTGCCTACATTGGGACCATTTTGAATCCCATAAATGTAAGAAAAGGAAAAAGAAAAAGATGAACATAAGTGCCTCTCCTTTTCCATGCACTGTTCTTATTTTTTTTTCAAACATCTTTGCTAAAAACAATAAGAAAAATATTGAAAGAAATGACAAAAAATGTGGATTACTTTTGTGTTTCACCTATCCAGTATCCTTTGTTTCTCATAACTGCTACATGGTTGATGGTTGTTCAGTTAAGGTGATTAATGCAAATGGAAGACAATTATCAAAGTGACAAGGGTGCCCTCTGCCTGTCTGTGAGTTTGGTCCTAACACTACATAGCTATGAGGGCAGAATGAAACCATCATTAGTCAAGTTTAATGTCTCTCCCTTGTTTATTTGTGAACTGTCAGACCTTTGTTAGCCCGGTTTTGCCCTCCATATGGTGATAGAGGCTGGCAGCGATTTCACCAGAGGCAACAGATGGGCAAACATTTTTGCATTATTTTATAACTCTATCTAATTGCATAGTGAAAAAATTGAGTTTTAATTTTATCTTCATAAGTTCCTTTCTTTGCCATTCAATGCTTATAGAAGAAGTGTGAGTGGATTTCATCTATATTTTTGAAAAGTCCGGTTTCAGCTATAGTTGTATCTTCCAGGTGGTGAGATTGGCCTGGTGCCTTGTTTTGACACCGTTACATTGGTGGTTTCCGATGGAGAAACTGGCCCTTTTGTGAATGGCTGTTGCTACAATGGACCTAATCCATCTGTTCCTCTTCACAAGCCCTTTCCTGTGTATGATCTCAACATCACAATACATCCAGTAGACAACCAGCCACCTTCAGTTGCAATAGGTGACTATGTTTTTCCGTTCAAGTACTATTATCTTACTTAGTGTCATACCTGTGGTTCAGTGAAATAATACACCCTACTTATAGTCAAAATAGAAAACCACCATACAGAATTGCCCTCCAATAATTGCCTCAACACAAATTTGTGCAAAATCCGAAATCTATAAAAGATTAGAGGGAAAAATAATTTGCTTGCTTAAAAATTTAAGCATTTCTTTATGGAAGGAAAATATAAATACGTGTGTATGTGCACGCATGTGTGTTCGTGTGTGTTGGGACAAAGACAACATTGGAATCCTCAAATATTCTGGTTTTGAGGTGGGAAAGGAGGAGCGGGGAGTAAGAGAGGAACTGGTAAAGGGACACAAAAAATGATTGCATTGTATAATGTTGAATATACTAATTATCCTGACTTCAGCATCACATTTTGCATGCAGGTATTGATATTCAACTCTGTAACCCACAGATATGTACAATCAACTATGTTACAATAAAAAAAAATTCTGGTTTTATTTCACACAGGAAAATAACATTTGCCTGCTGGAGAGAGAGTAATTTCTTTTATTCATAATAATTTCTATTAGAACAGAATGAATATACCAGAGAGACCATTTATATACATTTAACCTTATTTGATTTTTAGAAAGTCAGTTCTTCATTGGCATTATGTATATGTTCTGTCTTTCAGAAAAAAATACAAGCATATGTATGAATGTTATTGTAATTTGCAAACTATCTCCCAAGCAATGTTCTGGAAAGGAAGCATTATCCCAGCAGAATAATTAAGCACCAAAGCATGAAAAAATGTTTGTTATGAGCAATTCATAATAGCTCTCAGGCAAATTAATGCTCTGACAAACCGAGGTAGCAACTGATCTTGAAGAGTACATAAACTACATTTAGTGGCACATCATTGAAACAGTTTGGTAATTCTTTTTTTCATTTGTCACTTCTATAGAGACACAAGGGAAATCAGAGTTCTTAGAGAATGACTAAAAGGCTGTACTGGAGCATTGAGTATTTCTGCTGTCTTCCCATTATTATCTGGCTTGCTTGTACAAGAAAAAAAAAAATTCCATAAGTCAAATTAGATTCTACCCGTTAACCCTGAATATTTTCACTGTAAAGAGAATTATGCCAAAGAAAATGAACATCTCCCGGGGAAGTGTTTTTGCAATACGGGAGGCTTCTCTGAATTGGAATTTCAATTATTCCCTTTTGTCCTCACTATTCTGATTAGAGGATTTCACGTTAAGTCATAATTGCATTATTATTTGTATGCAGGTACCATGTTCGTTGTAGATGAGGGTTTCTCAGCAGCCCTTACCATTAACCATTTGTCCGCCACTGACCCTGACACTGCGGCAGATGACTTGGAATTTGTTTTGGTTTCTTCTCCCCAGTTTGGCTACCTTGAAAACATGCTCCCTTCTGTGGGTTTTGAAAAAAGCAATGCGGGCATAAGTATAGGTAAGTCATGGTTTCATGAACAGTGATGACTCGCCTAAGTTTATGGATGTGATTGGCCAGGTCATGCTTAATAACTGGGTAAAAACTTTTAAAATGTTCAAAGTGCTGTATACATTCAAATTATAATTATTATTATAGATGATACTTTCTAATCTTATTACTTTTAATATTTATTCTGATTTTCCCCATGCGTGTGAGTTTACTTAAAAATAAACAGAAATTTCACTTAAGAGAGAATAAACATTGAAGAGATAATGTTTTTAAAAACCTTTGTAGCAACACAGAATACTGTGATAGAATGAAACTGGTGGGAGCTCACAAAGTCTCATTCTCACAAACTTTTTAGCATTTTTAATAGATATTGGTAGAAAAGATTAGTAAACATACTATAGGCATAACAGAGAGAGAAAGCCTGAAATGATGACATTAATTTTGAAACCAAAATGTGTCTCAAATATTTAAACAGTTCTTGTATTTCAGGCAAAAACAAAACAACCAAAACAAAAACAGACGACAGCAAAAACAAAATCCTCTAATGACAACATTTTAGAAGTAAATTATTCTTCAAACCCCTTTTAGGGGAGGCATATTCATTTCAAATATAAGAGAGACTGGATTTAAGATTAATAGCATTAAAGGTTACCCAATCTCTCCTGTGACTTAATGCATAACTTAGAGCATTTTTCTCTTTTGATTTAAGGCCATGTCAAAATAGCAAAACAGCATGTCAGCTAATTTTGCTCAGTCCAGCCAGTTGCTTGATATGTATGCCAAGTAGGCAGATGATTGATTGACTCTTGTTTTGCCTTTATGTGAAAGAGGTGGACTCTTTCTTATCCAAGCATGACAAACCTGCTCATGCAGAAGCAGTGATTTAATCAAGGGAAGGTCTCTCTGACATTCATTCCAAGTATTTGAAGGGTGGTCATGCAGTCCCTATGCATCCTGGTTAACAGTTATTGCTCTTCTGTTCTCCATGCAGATTTTAATCTCTCCTATGGTCTATGGTTATCTGCTCTTAGGTTGATGGTTGGCAGTTGTAGCAGCCCCTGACAGTGGATACTTAGGTCAACTGCTATTATCTCTTATTTGCTTTGCTGAGAAATAGGCTATTATTGGGTTAAGTATTGAGGACCAGTAACTTGAAAAAAATGTTTTTCTTATTTACCTGTTCATCTTGGTGTGCTCTAGCTTCATTTCAGTGGAAAGACATGAAGGCTTTGCACATTAACTATGTGCAGTCCTGGCATCTGAGGATAGAACCAACTGCTGACCAGTTCATGGTGTACGTCACAGATGGGAAGCAACGTTCCTTGGAAATACCATTTTACATTATAATCAACCCCACAAACGATGAAGCTCCTGACTTTGTAGTGCAGAATATTACTGTAAGAAACATATCAGAATGTTCGACTTCTTTCTAATCATTTTCTGATTTTTGTTTTTACTTAGTCCATTTACGTTGGTCCAGGTGCATTTAACACATTAGATTGGTGAGGACTTGGGGAAGGCAGTGTCTTGTGACACATAGCGCAATCACTTGAAAACTATTAATCTATTAATAATGATGATAGTAATAATAATAATTGCTAACATATAGCAATTGCATGGATTCAGTTACTAGGTTGCATATATATATATATGATGGAGTATTAGTAGATTGTAGGTTCCAAGCCCTAAATTTACATGTATTCATATTTAATCCTCACGATAGGATTTTAGGGTGATGTATTATTATGGCCATTTCATAACTGAACAAATGGGGTACAAAGGGGTTAACTAAGTAGCCCATGATCACAGACCTTGGAAGTAAGTGGCACCTAAGGAATTTGTACCCAGGCAGTCTGATTCCACAGCATGCCCTCCTAACCAATGGCAAGGACTCTTAATTCACAAAATTACAGGCATTTAAAAAAATATAATTATTTACAAAGATAGATGAAAAAATACAATTTAGATCATCGTTTTTTTTCCCTAAGTAACAGACTTTTTATTTTTATAGAAGTTTTAGATTTACAGAGAAATTGAGCGGAAAGTAGTTAGTTATTATTATTATTATTGACATGTTACATTGGTGTGGTACCTTTGTTACAATTATGAACCAATATCGATCTATTATTATTAACTTAATCTTACATTAGGGTTCCCTCTCTGTGTTGTACAGTTCTGTGGGTTTTGCCAAATGCATAATGTCATGCACTTACCATTACAGTGTCAGACAGAATGGTTTTGCTGCCTAAAAATCACCTGTGCTCCATCTACTCATTCCTCCCTCCCTCCTCCCTGGACAACCTGGCAAACACTGATTTTTTTTCCTCATTACTTCAAGCATTTATCATTTCTTTGTGTTGAAAACATTCAAAACCCTCTCTTCTAGCTAATTGAGACTATACAATAAATTGTTGTTAATTATAGCTTAAAAAATGTTTTTATATAATAGCATTTGTTAGTTTTTTAAAAAAAAATTCAGATGTATAGTTAAAATGGCTAATATTACTCCTCAGATAACACCTGTTGACTTTTAAAGAGTAATAAGTATATGTGGTTAAATAAATTCACATGTTGAGAAATATACGAAGTGAAATACGAAACTCTCTCTCTCCAACAGCCATTATTGTTAGTCACTCCTGGTGATTGTTTCGAGTAATTCATTCCACAAAAATAATTTGAACACATGGCAGTGATGTGTGTGTGTGCTGTGATTTTTCTATATGTTTTTACTTACAAATAAGCGATCATATTATACCTACTGCTCTGTACTTTGCTTTAAAAAAAACTTAATAATGTGTATTGGAAATCTTTCATATCTGTATATAATTCTCTTGAGGCAATTCTATTTTTTTATATGTGATTATATGATCCAGACACATGTATACCAAATCCTTACTTAATGGGACGGGCACGGGCTTTGGATTCAGAGGTGTTGCTTTTTACTAGTTGTAGAGTCTTGGGCAAGTTATTTCTCTTTGAGTTTTTGTTTCCTCATCTGCAAAATGTGTAGCAAAGCTTCACGATGATAGGATACTCAGGCACAGAGTAGATTCTTAATAAATAGGTGCCATTAGTATTATTTTTGTTGTTATGTTTGTCATCTTTTTTTCATATTGACCGAAGCAAATATTAGCTATTTTGAAACCATTATTTTGCCTTATTTTTCACTAAAAATAATCAAAGTCTAAATGTGAAAGTCTTTATTTGATTTTAATTTTCTACTGAATCTTAATGGTTCATAAGAGTCACCTCAGCATGAAATTTAAGAGCCAGCTCCTGCCTTTCTTCTTCTGTTGGCACACGGGTTTCTCTGGAGAGCCCTTCAGTAATTATGAGAGAAAGAAAAAATCTACAAATGATTTCTTCTATGCCTACCTCTATTGTCTTGTATCTGCTTAGGGCTGGGGCTTCTGAAATAATTAGACCACTGGGAAGTCGTCCCATGCTCTTCTTTCTTTGGAAGTAATCATGCTTTGTAACTGTGAATTCCTTAGAGAAGCTGTTGGAGAGTAACAAGTATTGTATGGAGCTGCATAAGTTATTGGCAGAGCTGATTTTAAGCTTCAAGTGATTTTTTTTCTAGATCTCCATATTTTACTTTTTTGTGAGAAAATGTATTTATTTTGTAGATAGGTGGGCTTCCATCAAGTTGTGCTGCAGAAAGACTTATGATTTTAGTTTAAGTTATTCTAATCCATTCCAAACCTGTCTACTAGTATGTTTCTGCATTTTATGTATATTGACCTAAACTTTTAATTATCATAATCTCAATAAACCAATCTGTAAGAAAAAAATCCCACGTTTTTTCAATAAAATTTCCCAGTCATCTTGTGCACAAATTTACCATTTTATAAATGGGAGATGTTGCCATACAGTAAGTCAGTGGGAAACAAAGCTTCATAATCAGGCTTTATGAAAAAGGATAATTACAACACATTTTAAAGTTGCTTTATTAAAGTTCTTGGAGAAAAAGCCAAGTTACCATCAAAGATGGTTTCATAAGTATATCATCGTGAATTAAACTATGATGCCAAATTAGTCCTTAATAAGTAGGGCCAGATAAAAGAAAATCAGCGTTGTTTTAGCTCAAGTGTCATATATGGGAAGTTATTCTTCTTTTTGCAAGTTGAGTGAAAAGAGGTTGCAGGAGGGCTTCCTTCAAAGTCAGTAAGAGAGGCCGACAAGAAAGGGTATTTTCCCGAGTCTAAGCCATTTGTATCCTTTAAGGCTTGATTGTCCCTTCAGCCATGAAGACATCCCGGTCTCCTCCACTCTGCTGTGTTCCTTGTTTATAGATATATAGCAGCACCAGACATTTTCTTCCTGGCATTAGTTATTTTGATTCTTGAGAATATTTGTATCACCCACAGTATGTAGCACAGTGACATTACAGACTCCCAATAAGCATGAGTGGAATTTACATACTCTTATTATTTAGATTGTTCTGTATTTCAGAATAGGAAACAGAAACATTTCTTTGTTCTTTCTATACTCGCTATGAGAAAAAAAAAAAAAAAAACCCAAAACATCAAGACAGCTGAGTATCATATTGTCAAGTTCTATATGACTAGACCTTACCTAAAATGATAAGCATTCAGCTCTCTTTGTGCTTAAAAGATTATAAAACCTGAACGGGGTGGGGGGTGGGGAGGAAGTGAGAGGGTAGTTTAGGAAAAATGGAGGTGTGGGGACTGGGAGAGATGAGGAACCCAGAATGAAAACATACACTATCATGCATCTAGAGGTATCCTTCTCAATTGTTGCTGATCGCAATGGAGATACAGAAGTTTTTACTGCAATAACAAAAATTTAAAAACCCATAAAATATGCCTGGCGTGTATAGCAGATATTTGTGCCCTTTCTAAAGCAGTTAGAAAAATAAGAATTGTAGAAGTAAAGAGGTCCAGGAGGTTAAAGTAACAGATTGGTGTATGAAAGTGAAAGTTCTAGACTCAGTTTTGCAACTGAACTTTTCCGTGACTTCCAGAAAGCAAGCATCCTTTTCAGGTTGCTTTTCCCCCTGATCTGTGAATTATGAACAATACATATTTTAAGAATTATGTTCTTTGTCCTTCATGGAAATTAAGTGCTTTGAAGTCTCCAGAAAAAATCTGAGGGAGATTAACAGATTTTTTTTTTACATTCCTATTAAGCCAGCACTTTCTTTTGAGGATTCGTTATATACAAATAAAAATTTGAAATGGGATATCTTCAAGTGATTTCTTTTGAGTAGTTTGCTGAAAGAAAGACATGTTCTATTTCTCACACAGGTGACTTTTCTGACTTGCTCTTGTTCAGGTGTGTGAGGGCCAGAGGAAAGAGCTGGATCTTTCCATCATCTATGCTGCTGACCTGGACGTCCCCAAAGACCCCTTACTGTTCAGCATCACTCAGAAACCACGGCATGGCCTCCTCATCAATGGGGCATTTAGTGAAGACTTTCCTAAGAATGAGCAGCCAGCCGGCCCCGACCAGAAGCATGAGCTTGTTCACAACTTTTCCATGGAACTTCTCAAGACTGGTGTGTCATGTTCCGCTTCTACTCATTTGTTATTGTTAATTTAATGATTTAATCCACACTTATAGGTGGAACCTAAAAAAGTAAGACTTATAGAAGTAGAGAGTAGAATCAGAGACTGAGGGGTGGGGGGACTGGGGAGGTGTTGGTAGGGGGATACACAATTTCAGTTAGACAGGAGGAACAAGTTCTTCAGATCTATTGTACATCGTGGTGACTGTAGCTAATAATTCTGTCTTGTATACTTGAAAATTGTTGCGTACTCACTAGCAAAGCAGGTATGTGAAGTAATGCATTTGTTGGTTGCTTAATTTAGCCATTCCACAATGTATGCATATATCAAAACATCATGTTGTATACCATAAATATATAGTTTTTGTGTGTCGATTAAAAAATAAATTTAAACAATATTTAAGCCAAAAAGATAATAATTAATCACAGAAGTAGGGGGTGAAGCAATAGCATACACCTAGTTTATTCATTTATCCCTCGAGGGTTACCTCTGGGCTCTGGTTTAATGCAGGGCATGAAGCCCTGGCTAGAGATGGCAGGTAATTGGAAAGGCAGTAACGTATTTTGTTTTACTTTTAGAGTACCGTTAAAAATGATCTTTGTGATTTTTGGTATTTTTAGCTCAAGCTTTTAATGTTATAATAAAAAAATCCTTTTTAAAACTATTGAGATCGTGGAGCTAAATTTTAAGAGATTTGTATGCCAAAATTTCCACTGTTGTAACAAATATAGAACCACATGCAATAATGACTCATTATTCAACAAAAAGATAATTTGCTCTTTAGGGAAATGACACACTGGAATAGCAGCCTGAATTATTTTTTAATTACTCTTTTTTTTAAAAAAACAAAATCAATCATCCCATTTTTTACATATAAACATGTTTTTAAGAACTTGAGAAAAGTGTGCAGTTCTAGAATTGCAGCCTACTTTCATTCTCTTTCCTTCTTCAGGTGCTTTGTTTTTCTAGCCTAGAAAGTCCTTCCGCCTCTTCCACAGGGCCAGCTAAGACTGGGCCATCAGAACACAGCTTTGTGTTAACCTCTCCCGCGGAGCCCACTCAGACTCTCCAGACCATTCCTTCTCTGTGTTTGCTTCATCTTAGTGCCTGTTCAACATTTCCCCTACTATCTTTTAATTATTTGTTGACCCATCTAGGAAGTAAGCTCTCTGCCACAGAGTTTATTTTGCAATAGTTGCACAATATCATCTCATGTTTGAATTTGAGAAGCTAATTCATATATTTCTGTTTTTATCAGTTGCAAAGAAATAAATTCTGGAGCTTAAATGATGACATGACCAAATCAATAACCACGTGCTGCATATTATAGAATATATTGTTACAAAGATATATTTTTTTCAAATTTAAGATAAGGAAAAAAAGAATTGTAATTCAAATTTTACTCTCAGGAAAGTCAGTTTTAAAAAAATAGCATTCATTGATTATCATCAGGTTAAATACATATTATTTTCTCATTGTGTAAAGTTTGGACTATATTCGTACAATCATTCTGAAGAAAAAATTGTTCACATAGATTAATATTTTGGTTAGTATTTCAATGATATTCTCAGAGATGAGATTCTCACCTCTATTTTATTTTTGGTTCGTTTATGGTTACATTTTTTTTTTTTTTTTTTCCTTTTTTTGTCTTTTTTCGTG